>NW_025779925.1:0-53007 GCF_021130785.1 Homalodisca vitripennis
AGTTGTCAGTAAGCACATCCTTATACATATTATGACCAATCTATTAAATAATTCTTAGTTTAGCTTTTAGAAAACTCAGTTATTTAGTACATTCTTTAAACTTACAACATTTATTTGAGCATTAAAGGTGTTTACTAGTAAATGTGTTTTGAGAGATGAATTTACAGAAATTTGCCTGTAATATATGTAAGGAGTACAGGTTTAACGCAAAGTTGGACCGTTTCTTCGTGTAAGAGTGCTTAAGTAGGTAAATCCAAATATTTTAGTATTTTATTATTAACAACAAGCAGAAATTCGTAAATGATTTCTTGTTTTCGTTTTAATGCAAATGGTTGAATAATTCAATAACTACGAATAGAAGTAAATTATAATAAAAATATTAGCTATACAAAACACGATAGGGTGTTAAATTAAAAACATTTTAATATGTCCTTAGAAAAAAAAATGTTTTAGTATATTTGCTTCATATTTAATTTTAGTGTGCCAAAATAGCAATGCAATTAGAAATAATATTTGTCTACAATGATCAGCATATATGAAACATTGTAATTGTAGAATAAAACTGTCTAGTTGTAAACTTGAACAGGCACGTTAAGAACAAGTGCTTTCGAAAAATTATTTAGCTAATAGAAATGAATTATTAATTAGTATTAAACCTTTTACTTAGTGTTACAATATCATTGAAAGATGTAATTTATATTAACATTTTGAAGATTTACATTTTTATTTCTGATAAGTATTTTATATTTTGAATTTTTATTTGTTTGATTTTCGATAATTTTTGATATAAGAGTAAATTCTATCTCTAAAATAATTCTAAACTTCTATTTCATTATTATTTCAAACTATGAGTATTTTAATTTATCCCTTTCTGAGGAAACATTTATATGGACTTTCCGTTTATGGAATCTTAGGATGATAAAGATAAAAATTGCATAGGCATGTAAAGTTTGAATTAAAATACTGTAATCCTGTCATCAATATTTTTTTTAAAGTCTCTTACTGTTCTTGCATTGCGATAATTTAGACAGAGTAATTTTTATTCTTGATACACGTGATAAAAACATAATAATAATTAACTAAATAATTACAGAGGGACACTAGTGGAGATTGAATTTAAATGAGCAGTACACTTTATCAGTTACCAAAACTTAGAAAGAAAAGTTCTAATCTTGTGGGTTTGCAATTTATTCTGACAGAGAAATTGATATTTAAAATTCAATTATCTAATAAATCCGTGGCTGAAAAACTCTATAGGCTCTTTTACAATGAATACACTTTTAGTATTCTATATATCTATAATTACTTAAAAAAATAAATATCACCTGTAAGGAAAACGTATTTTAAAGCTATTTACAAAAAGTAAATATAGAATATTAGAGCAAAATTGAGCTGCAATATTTCTTTTTCCAAATTACTATTCTAATTTAAAATAACCTACTGCAGTAAAATTATCGAAGAACAGTAAATAGTGTTAATTACTTTAAGCAATGGTAATTTTAAAAAACCATTGTAATTAAAAAATTTAAGGGAAAACTGTCCTATTTGACAACCAATAACTTCAAATTTGCGTTGGCCACCCTGGATCGAAATACATAATTTGTCGGTTGGAGAACCGCAGGCTTGCAACCTACGCTTCGCTGAAGGTCAGGTTAATTTTTAGCTAAATGCAGTTTTAAATGAAGTTTTGTTCAACTATACCGAGTTTAACACTGATTACAAATTAATCACTTTTGGTAAATCTCGTTTATCATCGTGAATAAAAACCTCGTAATATTTTCTAACGTTTAGCCTACGTCGTGATTATTAAGATAATACAATACCCTTCAAATATTAGTGATAATGCTTAGAATACTTTACGATGTTACATAGAATGCTTTGAAAATGTGTTATTGAACTGTTTTGAAAGTGATTTTATATCTAAACGTATATTCTCAACAAATATTGATAAACATAAAAAGCATATAGATGAAAGTTTTGTAACAAGTACTGTTTCTACGAAATGGTCCCCACTCACACTAGCGTGTGCATTTCAACGTCAGAATCGGAAGAGACCCAAGCTATAGGCCATGGACAGCAACCCGGGGTCAATTGGTGTGTACACACGCTTGATTGGTCAAGGGGAATTTCTGCTGTATAACAACGTCATAGCTGTTGTGACAACTGTTTGTGCTGGCTTCTGTGGAATCAAAGCTTTCCTGATAATGTCCCAAATATTAGTTCAGAAACCCTTTGCCTCTGTAATTTTGTTATATGTTTGCTTTGGTCGATATCCATAACTATGTATTGTTCATTTTGAATCTGGAGGGTATTTTTGAGAATTTTGTACGAGAAAGTCCAAGTTATTAAATTAAATTGAATTTAAGGCTTTTTCATTAAACATTAATTAAAAGCAGATCGTTTTATATTGGTTATAAGAAATAAAATTAATTTTTTTGTTAATAAATACTTTACTTAAAGCTGCTCTTTTTTCGTGTACTACTTACTTTTACTATTTACATATCGTTTTTCGCTGCCTATTTACTTAGAGATGTTGGCATATTGGTAATAAATAATTCTATTTGCTTTTTAATTCAGTGATATGCACAAGATCAATTTTCAAAGTAAAACACATACTCATTTCTTTTTAGTTTTTAGTAGGTGGCACCTAGTTATATATCAATATTTAATTTAATGTTTAATGTTGTGAGTGTTTGTAAGAACTATTAGACCCGTTCAGCTAGTTTGTTTTTTAACTATTACAATGAATGATATAGATTTTAATTATGAAAATGCTACGTAGATGTTATAAATAAAATAGCCTAAGCATACTACACCTAAATATAAGATCAATAGAAAAAACAATGGGATGAATTCATAATGCAGATTAAAATATGAAACAGAAATTTTTATTTAATAATCTTATCGTAACAACTTTGTGAGGAGAATACAAAATTATTATCATAATACTATAAGAAACTATGATAAAGCTTATAAGTTAAGAAAAACCAAACCAGGAGGGGGCTCAATAATTTAACATGAGGGGGCTATAAATTAAACAAAATACTAATATAATATACAAATCATTAGAATGAATATTGGGTGAAATTTTAGTTCATTTAGGATTTTTTTAGTGAATTAGGATAAAAAAACAAGATATGTGTAAAAGCCATCTACAGACCACCTAGTTCTTCAAGTACATTATCAATAAAACATTTTATGGCGGAAATAGATTCAGATCTAAAGAAGGTGAAGAATTATAAAATATGTGTGCTGATAGAGATGCCTATTATAGGATTTAACTGATAAGAAATATTAATATTTTAAGCAGTATGAAACAATTCTAGCTGCATGGGACTAAGTAGGGGAATATGGAAGTATACCAAGGAGGAAGTGAGATTAAGAGTAGTAGTGAAATCACGTATAGGCTATATATTTAGAAGAACATTGTTTCGAGAAAAATATTACTTTATTAATAAAAACAAAAATATTGTGACCATTATCCCGTAGTTTATCAGTTATAAATATAACTGACAAAATATATTATTATTTGATTTGTTATTTAAATTTTGTAATTTTTTTTGTTATTGTTTTTTTTTGTTATTTTAAATAAATAACAAATCAGATAATAATCCTAAAACTAATAAAAAAGGGGCCTGTATAACGAAAAGAAACTTAAGGTAACAATTTTATAAACACCGATTAGAGGGCAATAGTTTATTGAGGATGTCAATGAGGGGTTTGAAAAACTGCGTGACACATTTAATAAAGTGTATAATGCTAAAGGAAAAGCAAGGTTACCAGAAAGTATGTTATCCGTAAATAAAAAGAATAAAAGAGTGACCTAATGTATATGTTACTTTGTAATAATTGAATGAACGAAAAGTCCACAATTCTCCAATAATTTTATTTTTATACAGGGACAATACTTATAAATGATAACAATATAATCGTACAATAATTATAAATACGGACAAACTCAAAAATCAGGTATTGCCCAACATGCATTAGAAACAAATCACACTTTTAAAAAATTTCATATTATTAAAACAAGTCCAAGAACTTGACGCTTATGGAACATTATACATAACAAAACATAAAAATAAAAATATTGAACAATGATTTTGGACCGATTCCAAAATTTACCGTTCCTTTAAAATATAGCAAAATTCTTTTTGAACCCAAACTTTTATACACATATTAATATTTATTTTATTTTACTTTAAATTAAAGAAATCTTGTATTAAGCTTTACTCAGCTGATAGTTAATTTGAAATGTTAAATATTTATAACATTCAAATTGTTGTTTCACACCTAACGATGGCATCTTTGATGCTAAAAGTCCTCTGTATATAAAAATAAATTTATTGGAGAATTGTGACTTTTCGATCATCAATTATTACAAAGTAGTGTATTCCAATAAGAAGAGCTCCTCCTTCAATCTAATTATATGGTTAAAGAATGAGATAGGCTATTTATAATATGGAAGTATAATCTAAATAACAAACAGTATAGAAAAGCATATAAAAACTTCAGAAATAGAGTGCACAATATGATAAAATATAAGAAAAACTGGTGCTGTGTGGCTCATTTTTAATAACACAAAATGTGGAATTAAAAAAAACTTGGCAGAGGTCCACTGGGTATAAACCCAAAGGAAAATCCTTAGATGAAGTAATAATGGTAGAAATGAGTACAAAGCATACAAAGAAAGACATTGTAAGTAAGTTTCCCAAATATTTTTGTAGAAGGTGTGAATCAAATTAAACACAAGTGTAAATACAACAGAACGTTCAAAACATAGAACCATCAAATAGATCAGTGTTGCCTATAATAAACAACCTAGATAAAAAACAGAAACCATTAAAGACATTGCACTAAAGATGGATGTTAATAAATCTCGAGGTTCAGAAAAGGACATTACAACAGTGATAGACCAATTATCAGAACTGCTTTCTAGCCTAAAAAAAAACAATTCCTTACGCTAAGGAATATTTCCTGCATTCCTACAGACCTCAATTATAAAAACCTATACACAAAGGCAAAGAAAATACTAAAATGCATAATTAACCGCCCAGTAGCAACACACCCAGCACTTGAAAAAGTAATAGAGAAATATGTAAGCTACCCACTTATATAAATACCTCGCCGAAAACAGCAAACTAAACGAACACCCAGTTTGCTTTTTCAAAAGAGGAAGAAGCACAAAGCATGCCTTAAAAGAATTTAGGAATTTTACAAAACTATGTATTATATTCAAGTCGGCATATGCTAGCACTTTTTATAGATTTTTTCCAAGTTGTTTGATACAATTGATCATCCAGAATTGGTTGATTCAGTATATGACTAGCTGTTTCCCGCGGCTTCGCACGCGTCTCTTTAAGCTTTGCCCGTATATTTTCTTTGCCTTCAAATAGTGTTTGGATATTTTAATATACGTAACTATTGTGTTGTAATTGCAGTTTATAATGTGCAGGCGCTTTGATAACTTTTATATCTTGCAGTACAGCCTGGTGGTTAGTTTACATCAATGGGCATTGCGTTATAAACCTTCTACATAGAAAAATACAAATTTTCATAGTGATCGGTCCAATAGTTTCTGAGTCTATAAAGGACAAACACACAAACATTCATTTTTATATATTAATGATTGCAGAAACAGTTTAAAAACAAAATTTGTCGTTTCTCTTAAGCTTACTCTAATGCTTTAAAACTATAAGTGTAAAGAAAATTTATATATAAATATATTTTTTTGTCGCAATTATATATGTTTACAAAAGAACAGCTGATTAAAAATTTGAAAAGACTCTTTCATTTAATAACATATGTTTGCTGCAATGCATTTCTTACGGGTATTTCTGTAACCAGTGGGGCGGAATCCTGAATCGGGAAAGGGATAAAAAAGTATCCTATAACCTTCTACAGATCAAGACGAACAAATTAAAAAAAAAATTAGGCGAATCCGTCCAGCCGTTTGTTGAGTGGATGCTGTTACACACGAACAGTTTCATTTTTATATTATAGAGATTATGAAATTATGAATTGGAAAATTATGATTGTTTATATATGAATAAGAATTTATAAGAAAAAGGGTATATGTCCTAACACTATCAAACTAAAAGAAATATGTCAATTTTTGGTTAGAAGAGTTTTGGTAGAAATTAAGTTAATTTAGAAAAAACCACATTAATGAATGATAAAAAGAAACTGACAACATTGTTTAATATAAATGTATAGAGTAGGCAACACATTAGACAGAAAATTAAAAGATAACAATATATATATTGACTGACTGACTGATATATATGTATACAAATTCTAACCTACTTCTAGAAGTGCTAGAAACTTGGAAAATTTTGCACGCAGGTACCTTTTGCCGTATAACCAACAGGAAAAGTCTAAAAACCGGGAATTTGTAATTTTAAATCCCTAAAATAAAATTCGCAAAAAAAACGCGCATTTTTTACCCTTGCAGGCCTTTTTTGTAAGCCCGATAGCGGGCGAAACCGTTGGAGCTAGCTCGGATCTGACGAAAAATTCATAGTCAGGAATGAAGTTGACCTATAAAAAAGGTCCAGTGGCTTTTTGCTCTATCTTCAATGGTTAAGCGACAAAACGCTCGAATATTTGACATTCCAGAGTATTTTTTCGATAAAAATAAATGTTTCGAGCCCGATAGCGGCCGAACCGTTGGTCGTAGCTCAAATCTGATTGACACCATTAAGTTAGCAAAATTGTGCCCATCTACAGAAAAGGTCCTGTAACTTTTTTGCCCTATCGTCCATTGGTTTGGCCGAAAAACGTGATTATGTGTAATTTTTTTGTAATTTTTGAAAACTTTTTGGGGTTGATCAGCGGTGAAAAAATTGGTCGAAGGTCAAAATAAAACAAAGGTTAGATTTAGGAAATAATATGATCTACAAAAAAATTTCAGTGACGTTTTACTATATCTCCATTAGTTTGACCGCAAAACGTGATTAAGTGAAAATATTTGCAAATTTTCGCCTACAAATTTACATTCCGGGCTTGATAGCGGCTAAACAGTTGGTCGTAGCTCAAAAAACGTTCATTTAATAAGTTTTTAGTAAACGACGTGTTCCTACAAAAAAAGTCTAGTAACTTTTTACCCTATCCTAAATGGTCTGGCCCGAAAAAACTGTTTTAAAAGGAAATATTTTATAATTTTTTAGGTAAAATTTTGTTTCTGGAGGCGGTAGCAGCCGAACCGTTGGTCATAACTTAAATCCTAAATGTTCAATAAACTAGACAATCTAGAGATAAAAAAGGTTAGGTAGCTTTTTTGTCGTATATCCTTATGTAAGCCCTAAAATCTCTCTTAATGGCAAAATCTTGGTCGCATTTAGCAATTTCAGGAGTTGTAAATATGATGCGACTGTAATTTGTGCAATCCGTTCTTGTTCTGGATTTAACTTGTGTTACTAATTTAACGAGTGACTACAACCCCACATTGTGAATTGGCTGAGCGTTAGAGAAGGTGACATTAAAACCCCCTGGAAATTTCCTGGTATGACCAGAACCTCCTGAGTAAATTGAACCCCTGGTGTGTTTTAAACCCCCCCGGTAACATTATAACCCCCCCCCCAGGGAATTTCCTGGCTTGACTAGATAATCTCCTGATGATATTAAACCAACTGTTCAACTTAAAATACTGCCTTAAGGTCGGTTTTTATTATGTTTATACTAAACAATTCAAGATAGCTGACCAGTGCAGACTTTTTTCCCGAGCTCATTCCTGGATAAACCAAAGCTCGCAGCTAAAATCTGACGACGGAATCAAAAAATAAAAGATAAAATTAAATTTACAAAAAGTAAGGTCTAGTCACTTTTTCTCGGATCTCTAACGGTTAAGCCACAAAATGCCCTTAAAGTCAAAACTTTTGCTAAATTGGGATAAAAATCAACAAATTCTACTTCTAATTTACTGATTTAACCTGTCACTGAATTCCTCTTATCCCCGAATTTTAAGACACTTACTTTGGGGGCCTGGGGCACAAATTCCGACAAGAAAGGATAGTGACTTTTTCTTGTATCTCTAACAGTTAAGCCACAAAAACGCCCTAAAACTCTAAAGTTTGGTTAAAATTAAACACTCCATTTTCCACTTCCTCGCAAATCTAATCACGGACTATAGTTATCACAAAAATCTTCATATCTCATAATTTTGCTGAAACATCATCACTTAATTTTCTACGAATTCCATTGATTATTTTATACATCACTCATAAATTTGGGCTGAGCGTTAGCAAAGCACCCGCACATTCTCGAGAACGGATACAACTGTGAATATGAAACTTGGAAACCTCACGTCCGAATTTAACCAATCACCAAATCGCTCTTATCCCATAATTAGGCCAACACCCAAAAGGGGGCCTGGGGCGTAGCCCCCAGCGAGCAGAAGGCGAGTATATATATATATATATATATATATATATATATATATATATATATATAAGTAGATAGTAATATGGGGTTCCTGGCGCACTTTCGGAGCCGACCGAAAAGCAATGTAAAATACTGTTCAATGTACCATAAAGGAAGCTGAGAAATAACACAGCAAATCTCAATGAAAAATTAACCGAATCTACAGTCGTTCGTCTCCAAAAGCGATCGGTACATTACTATCTACTCTGTGGAATGAAAAATTAACCAAATCTACAGCTGTTTGCTTCTACTTTCTTAAGCTGTGCTTTGTAAAATGTTGTCAAATCTGCTACGAATAAAGGAAAAAATCTTCAATGACAGTCGAGGTGTGCTACTACAGACCGACCATCACGATAATCGCTTCGCCTGCGTCATAATCCGTAGTGATATCACGCCGTGAGATGCGCAATCGTTGGTTTACAAGCACCATTTAGTTAAATAAATTTTTCTATCTAAATGGAGCGCGATAAAATATCATGTCCGTTCTGCAAAATAGAAATTTTAAGAAAAAACTATGATCGCCATTATAATTCTAAAAGTCATGAAAAAAACAAGCAAATTTACGATAATGAACTAAATTATTTAAGACAGTGGGCTAGAGAAAATAAAATTGCCGATCACGAAAACATGTTTAATATTGAGAAATTACGTGAATTAAAGAGAAATTTCAAAGTTGAAAAGAAAAATCTCGACCTATTTAATGATGAAAAAACTTCATTCAATAGCTGAAAAGTTGGCTATCGGTACTAACGATAAAACCAAGTCTGAAATGATCGAAGAAAATTGATAAAAACTCTTAAAGTAAAATCCGAAAATATCATTGATGTAGAAGTTTTATCCTCAATACACGGTCTTTTCAAGCAATACATTTTAACAAACTTGAACGACAATTCCATGTCAATTTACAAATATCTTTCAATTATGCGGTCAGAAAATTAAAAGTTTAATCGAGAAATTTCAAGAAAATGTTAAAAATATGAAGGGCTATCTCTCTTTGGAATGTGAATACGAACGAACTTTAGTGAATGGTGAAACCGCAAACATGTCTAATGTATTTTACTATCAAAGCAGACGAAATCTTTGACGTAAACGACTTTATTACTAAGCAATTTAATAAATTAACACATCGAGAACAAACGAATAATCCAAATAAAGGTTCCGGATGGACATTTAAAAAGTTGTAAACAACTAGTTTTGAGCCTTAACAAACACGAAATGATGAATGCAGGATCATACATCGATTTACCAAAGGAATATCAAAGATAAAAAAGCTTGTATAAATATAAAAAATAGAGATGATTTTTGCTTTATTTACTCAATAAGATGTGCTATTGAAAAACCAGAAAGAGACTGTGAACGTGTAAAGCAATACGAAAAATTTGTGAATGGACGAAATATTTTCAGGTTTTGAGTATCCAATGTCTCTGAAAGATATACAAATATTTGAAAAACGAAGCTACAATTCCAAGTATAAGTATCCAACAATGTCTATCAATGTCTACAGTTTTGATGAAAATATTAACATTGTTCCGTTACAAATTTCTGAAAAATATGACGCTGAAACAAACATTGATTTATTGTATGTTAAACAAGATGATAAATCTCATTATGTTTTGATAACCGATTTAAATAAGGTTGTTTCTTCGCAGTTGTCTAAACATAAAGAAAGACAATTTTTGTGTAGAAGATGTTTAAGCCATTTTTTACAAATCTGGAGATTTAACAGATCATTTAGAAATTTGTAAAAATCATGAAGTTTGTAAGCCAATTATGCCATTTCCAGGTCAAACAACTAAATTTACTAATTATCAAAAGAAATTTAACCATCCGTACGTAATTTATATGGACTTTGAGAGCATATTAGAAAAAATTCCGACATGCAAAAACAATCCACAAAGATCGACTACAACCAAGGTTCAGAAGCATATTCCTTATGGTTTTACTCTATATTTAGTGTCGAATGTGACCAATCGCATGTACAAACCGATATGTTATCGTGCCAAAAATGAAGAAGATTTGAAAAACGTCCCGACAAAATTGTTTGAAGAACTCAATAAATTATCGAAATACATAGCAAAAAAATATAATTCTAAGAACATGAAACCTATGAAATTGACAGAAGAAGAAGAAATTTCGTATCAAAATTCAAACGTTTGTCATATCTGTGAATGGTCTGCTTATGATGTTGGGTCAATTCAGTATGGTTTTACTCCTGATAGTTGGAAAGATAAGAGTTATAAATAAAGTGAGAGATCATTGTCATTTAACCGGCAAGTTTCGAGGCGCAGCTCATGCATGTTTGCAATCTAAATTTGAAATTTCCTCAGAATATTCCCGTTTTCTGCCACAATATGTCAAATTACGATACTCATTTGTACATAAAAGAATTGGCTAAACAATATGGAAATGTTGATTTGATTGCAAACACCCGATGAAAAATATATAAATTATTCTGTAAATTCTGGATATGGCTATGAATTCGAAGGTGATAAGCCAAGAAAATTCATCAAGTTTTCGTTTGTAGACACGTTCAGATTCATGGCCTCGTCTATAGAAAAGTTAGCTAAAAATCTAAAGAGAGAAGACTTCAAACATACAAATCATTTTATACAAGATGGACTGAATGAGATAATAGAAAGACAGTCAAATGACGACGACGAGATTTTTAAAATTCTATCTGGAAAAGGAATATTTCCCTATGAATTTATCGACAGTATTGAAAAACTTGATTACACAGAAGAATTGAGAATTCAAGATTTCTATTCACTTTTGACAGATGAGAGCATATCTGAGAAAGATTTTCAACACTACTTAAATGTTTGGAACAAATTAAAAGAGAAAAATCTTGGAAATTACTCTGATTTGTACAATATCCAAGATGTTTTATTGCTTGCTGATATATTCGAAAATTTCAGAAACATTTGCCTTAATTGTTATAAACTCGATCCGGCACACTATCTAACAGCTCCCAGTCTCGCATGGGACGCAATGTTTAAAATTAACGAAGATAGAATTACAATTAATTAGTGATTATAATATGTATTTGATGATCGAAAAAGGTATTCGCGGAGGCATTTCTCAGTGTATTAAACGATATGTGAAAGCAAATAACAAATATTTAAAAGATTTTGATAAGACAAAGCCCGAAAATTATTTACTCTACGTTGATGCTAATAACCTTTATGGGTATGGTCTTATGCAAAAACTGCCGTATAGTGATATCAAGTGGATGGATCCAAAAACGTATACAAAAGAAGAGTGGCAAGAAACAATTTTAGAACTCACTGGCGACGAAGATTATGGCTATATTCTTGAAGTTGATCTTGGATATCCAACAAATTTACACGAACATCACAAGGATTTACCTCTTGCTCCAGAACATTTTAAAAAACAAACTTTGCACAACTCTACTGGATAAAACTGAATACGTTGTTCATTCGAGAAATTTGAAGTTCTATTTGGAACAAGGTATGATTTTGAAACATGTGAATAGAGTTATTGCATTCGATCAGAAGCCTTTTATGAAAGAATACATTGATTTTAACACAAACATGAGAACCAAAGCTACAAGCGACTTTGAAAAGGACTTTTATAAGCTGATGAACAACTCAGTTTTTGGAAAATCTATGGAAAATGTGAGAAACAGATGTGATATTAAGCTTGGAAATGAAGAATTTTCAATGAAACAGGCCAAGAAAACGAACTTCAAAAGCTTCACTATCTTTGACGACAACTGTATAGCGAGTCACATGTACAAACAAAAGGTTAAATTTAACAAACCGATTTACATAGGATTTTCAGTTCTCGACCTCTCAAAATTGCTAATGTACGAGTTTTATTACAACAAATTAAAGAAGTTTGATCCAGATTTGAATCTGTGTTACATGGATACAGACAGTTATTTCCTAGAATTGAAACGAGATCCTTTTAAAATTATTAAAGAAAATATAGATGACTTTGATACAAGTGATTATCCAAAAGATCACGAATGTTTCACTACTAAAAATAAGAAGGTAATAGGGAAATTCAAAGATGAGTTAAATAGCGAAGTTTTAGAAGAATTTTGTGGTTTAAGGTCTAAGATGTACTCGTACAAATATCTAGATAAAAACCCAGTTAGGTGTAAAGGAATTAAGAGAAGCGTTGTAAATAAAACAATAAATATCGAAAACTTGAAGAGATGTTTGTTCGAAGATAAAGAAGAATTTAGGGAGATGACAGTCATCAAAAGTTATAAACATGAGTTGTACACTGTTACCATAAACAAGCTGGCACTGAACGCTAAAGATGATAAGAGAATTGTCCTAGAAAATAAGATCGATACAGTACCGTATGGATATAAAACAGATATATTAGACGAATTAAATAAACTTGGAAACTTTGATATGTAAATGGAAGATGATTTAATTCACTGTCACAAGTGTAAAAAGAAAACGAAAAATATAGATTCAAAAATCGTTCAAACTCAAAATGGATTGTATAGAATTGCTGCAAAATGTTCAAAATGTAAGACAAACAAGAGTAAGTTTATAAAGAATCCAAATCCAAAACCTGTTAAGCAAGAATTGAAGACTAAAGATGAGATAGAGATTGAAGCTCGAGAAATTCATGCACCGGTACGAAAGAAGTTTAAAAAGAGAAAAATTATAACATTAGGAATTGACGATTTATGGGCAGCAGATTTAGTTATAATGTCTAACTATTCAGATCAAAATGATGGATTTAAGTATATGTTAAATGTTATTGATACTTTCTCAAAATATGCTTGGTCAAGAGCTATCAAAAGAAAAAACGGTAAAGATATTTCAAAAGCTTTCGAAGATATAGTAAAAGATGCCATAAGGATCAATCACAAACCTCCTAACCTACTTCATACAGATAAGGGTTTAGAGTTTAAAAATAAAGAATTTAACGAAGTTTTGAGAAAATACAACATTAAGATTTATCATACTGAAAACGAAGAGAAATCAAGTATTGTAGAGAGATATAACAGAACTCAAAATGAGAGAATGAAAGTAATTTTTGAGATTAATAAAAACTTTAAATGGATCGATATTCTTCAAAAAATCGTAAACAATTATAACGATACAGTTCACAGCACAATCAAAATGAAACCGAAAGACGTAGATAAGGATGCAGAAAAGGAGTTTTTAGAGACCGTTTTCAAGTATGTTCCACCTGAAATTCACACACGAAAACTAAATTTAAAGTCAATGATCATGTAAGAATTGTTAGTAAAAAACAAACATTTTCGAACAAATATAAGAACAACTGGTCAAGAGAAATCTTTGTGATTTATCAAATTAATAACACAGATCCTGTAACTTATAGTATAAAAGATTTAAATAATGAAGAAATAACCGGAAATTTCTATGAATATGAATTGAAAAAGTCAAAGCTGTAATTTTTTCTATATAAATGGAGTCTCAAAAGAAATGTACAAAGTGCAAAGAATTTAAAGATTTAAATGAATTTTATAAAGATAAAAATAGGAAAGATGGAATGCATTATAATTGCAAAGATTGTGAAAGGGAATATCATAAAGAATTATATGATAAAAAATAGAAAAATTAACTTTGGAAGATAAAGAATGTCTTAAATGTAAAGAAACTAAAAAAATTTCAGAGTTTAATAGTGATCACTATAGTAGAGATAAGAAAGACTCATATTGTAAAGATTGTGTAAAGAAGAATCACCATAGATTATATTATGAAGATACTCAATGTGAATGTGGAAGAACTATAAAATGGTTAAATAATTATCAAAAACATTTACAAACCAAATATCATAAGTTAAGAGTTTAACATTTTCATCGTGTAATAATTTTTTCTATATAAATGGAGTCTCAAAAGAAATGTACAAAGTGTCAAGAAGAGAATAGAAAAGACTGTTATTGTAAGGAATTATACGTTAAAATGAACAAATTAACTTTAGAAGAGAAAAAGTGTTACTTTTGTAAAGAAATTAAAAATATTTCTGAATTTAATAACTGGCAGTATAGTAAAGATAGAAAAGATGCTTTTTGCAAAGATTGTGCTAAAAAAATTTTCAGCGAAAGTTATAAAAACGAAATGCCTTGTGAATATGAAAAAAGAATTCTACAATGGTTACCTAGTTATGCTAAACATTTACAAACAAAATATAATAAATCGAGAGTTTTTAGTAAAATTTAGAAACATTTTCATCGTGTAATTTAGATATTCTATAAATCAGTCGAGATTCTGCCATATTTGTAGTAAAATGATTTTCCGTTGTATAAAATATTCAAAGATTCTTTCATTTGGTTATACAGATTGATAGAATTTGGTTCGTCATCAATGAACAAAATCTCTAATTCAGGATAATTTATTTTTAGATGTTTTAATCGGTTTGGTATTTCTCGTTTCTGAGCTCTGATAACGTAATAAGGATATTCCCACAATGTGATTCTTCTTAATTAACACAAAAACATGGTGTTTTTTCTTATCAAAATCTTTACATACCATATCTCTCTTCATTAATTCCATTCGCAATTCTTGATTCTCTATTTTCAATGATTTCATTTCATCTTTAATTTGTAACTGTTTTATTTCATCTTTTAACTGCTTATTTTCGTTTTCAAGTTTGTACTCGCCATATTTTCTAATACTCGGTAAAACTTCTTCTAAAACCCAATTTTGAAACGTTTCTGCAATCTTCATTTTAGATTTCAGTATTAAAGAATATATGCCTGGTTCATTGATGAAAATAGTGTCTGGATGTAATTTTTGTAAGAGTCGCGATTCGATACCCTTGTCAGAATCTATGTTTTCAAAGCTTTTTTTGTATTTTTCTTTAACATGATCTATGATAGCTTGTCTCGTATTTTTAAATTCCAATATTTCTGCAACATCTTTAGCCTTAAACCAAAATTCATTATTTTCGTCAACAATTGTAAAGATATGTTTTGCTTTTAAATCTAAGTTGATTATTGAGTAGGTCTACAACTGACTCCATTTAGATAGAAAAGAAATTTAACTAGTAATTTTTATTTTGAGAATGAAGGCCAGATTCATTGATAAAAACAGTGTCAGGATGAAGATTTTGAAAGGGTCTATGGCATAGACTCTTGTTTTTTAAGTAAAAATATTGAATTTTGTCATCATCATCAACTCATTTTTATTCCTTTTTCAATCTTAAATATATTGTTGTTTTACTCTCATTATTTAATAAATTTCCCTCAGAGTCTTGAACAGTTAAGACGATTTTTTGAATTCTTTTCATATTTTTTCTAATTGGAATATAATCGATTTCATTTGGTTTTTCACTGATTTTTGATCCATAAGCAACATTTGGAAAGAAAGTGTACAAAATTTCCGATTCTTTGTGAAGATGTTCGGTATGATTTTCAAAACTAGGTTCAACGAGATTGCAGTGCACTTCAATTACATCGAACGGTCTAAATTTTGGCGTTTTATTTCCTAAATATACCTGATTTGGCTCAATAGTTTCTTGAACAAACCCTAACAAATCTACAATAATTGCTGAAAACATTATTCTTACTGGTGATTTTATTTGAATTTTATTAGAGAGATAATTTTTTTGCATTTCAAACTTGTTTTCGTCAAAGTTTAAAGATTTATCTGATTGTTTGAATGTTTTCAGATAATTTTTTAAGGGAATTTTTTATTTTGATCGAAAGTATAATATCCTTTGTTTAAACCATAATATTTTGTTATGTTCTTCTCACTAAATCCTATACAATAAGGAGAACTTTCACTAATATTTATTACAAAATTGTCAGAATAAAAACCGCTTAAACCGATAAAATAATTTGATTCTTCCTCTAAGTGTATAGGATGTTCCAAGTTTAAAACTAATTTAGAGCTTTCTGAAGTCAACTTGAACAGCTTCATTTTCGCAAGCGTTGCTTCAAGATGAAAATCTTCTATTTAAATGGAGAAATTTTTAAAGCAAAAAGATCAGATAAAACTTCAAACGTTTGAAGAAAATAAGAAAGATCAACCAATCAGATTGTTAATTGTTGGTTCAAGTGGATGTGGAAAAACAACTTTATTATTGAATTTTATCTACAATAGGTTTGATTCCTTATTCCAATTTGTATGTTTTTAGTAAATCTTTAGAACAAGACGCCTATAAAAAATTACAAGAAAGATTTGAAAATATTGAGAAGAACTTAAGTAAGAAAATATCATATTTTTATAATGCTTCCGAGGACATAGTTTCCGTTAAGCGAATGTAAACCGAATTCTTTAATCGTTTTTGATGATTGTATTTTGGAAAATCAGGACGTTATTAAGGAATATTTCGTAATGTCCTCGTCACAAAAACATATCTTGTATCTATCTTTCTCAATGCTTTTTCAAAGGTTGATAAACAAGTTATTAGAAATAATTTGAATATGTTGTGTGTTTTTAAGCAAGACGATCACTATTCGAGAAAGATTTACAACAATTATGTGGGATCTGATATGAGTTTTAACCACTTTAATGAATTGTGTGATAAAATTTGGAAAGAAGACTATGGATTTTTTAACTATTAATCTAACTTTGAAGCCTAAAAATGGTAAATATTTGAATAAATTTTTCAATATAAACGTGTGATAATCTAGTTGTTTTCATGATTTTACGTTCACGTTTACGTTTCGTGTTCTCGTTTTTACGTTCCACGTTCACGTTCATGTTTCACGTTCAAGTGTTTTTCACGTTCGTGTTTACGTTTCACGTTCGTGTTTCACGTTTCGTGTTCACGTTTTCCACGTTCCACGTTCACGTTTTACGTTCCGTGTTCACGTTTCGTGTTTACGTTTCCACGTTCCACGTTTACGTTTCAAAATTTTCCTAAATAAATGGCGAACGTAACTTCTGAAGAAGCAAAAAAACTTGATCAAATAGAAAAGAAATTAATCAAAGAATTTAAAGAACAGATTCGAATTGATGAAGAAGAACAAGAACTTATTCAAAAAATTAATCAACCTGTAACTTCTGCAATAAAAAAATGTTGAGGGCAAAATTGAAAATGTTTTAAGCGATAATCAAAATTTAATGAATTTGGTTCCAGTTGTACGACAATTTGCTGATATTTCGATACCAGAATCTGAGTTTGAATTGCCAAAATTACCATCTTCAACACCATTTAGACCTCGAATCATTGAAGACTCTACCATAGTTGAACCAATAAGTCCTGGAACAACGGATATAATAATTGGTGAAAATTGGTAAAAAATTTCTTCCTAGAGCAAAGGATGATAAATTTGGTTTGTATTGGGACAGAAAAAAGAAAAGTTTTATGATTGGAAATTTGCCCGTGAATTTTGAGCATAATGATATCATTATTAATGAAAAAACATATGAAGGAACTAAAGGTTTATGGAGATTATTAACAGGCACTGATGTTCCAAAAGACGGTTTATATTCTGAAGAAGACTTGAAAAAGTATACAGAAAATTTTATGGAAATCTGATTCAATTTACAAAAATAATGATCCATCAACTAAGAAACCAAAGTCAAGTAAAGGTAAAAAATATCTCAATTTGATTAAACCAATTTGGGAAAAACGAATCGAAGGATCAGGTGTAAGAAAATACAGTGATAATAAGATTGAGTACAGATATATCGACGATTTGACAAAACTCGATGGAATTATAAATTATATTTATGCTCAAGAGAAGGCTGGAAACAACAATTTTTTGAACGAAAAGAAAGCGATTAAAGATTTTATTTCGAACAAACTTGATGAAATGATTGAAAAACCTGATGGAATTAAATATTTAAAACGAGTTTTGCCGGCAATAAGTTCATCTATGATTGAGGGTAGTGGACTTTTGAATGATTTTATCAACAATTTACCTTTTGAATTACACGTACCAACTTATCAGTATCTGGGGCCTGGCACAAAACTCGAAAAAAGACTAAAAAGAGGAGATCCTGGTATAAATAAATTAGATCAAGCTGCTATGGAACACGATATTTTTTATGCAAAACATAGAGACACAAATTCCAGACATATAGCAGATAAAGTTTTGCAAGATAAAGCAATGGATAGATTTTTATCAAAAGATGCTAGTTTAGGTGAAAGATTTGTTGCGCTTCCAACAGCTGGAGCAATGTTTTTGAAGAGAAAACTAGGAATGGGAATCGAAGAGAACTTGAAATTTTAACTATATAAATGGAGGTGAATGTAAATTTCAGCAAAAATCAGAAAGAAAAAATAAAATCCGCTTTTAAGAAGGAAATACCCGTTAGTATTCAATTTAAAATAGATCAACTAAAAAATGGCGATGATAAGATATTTTTAACAAATAGACAATACAATAAACTCGAAAAACATAAGAAAAACAATAAAGGAACCAGAATAGAATTTTCTTATAATCAGTTGAAAGAACTCAAAAAATGGTGGACTTTTGAAAGATTTATTAGATTTTTGGAGAAAATATTCCAGTTGTTAAAAATGTTGTTCCTTATGTTCGTAAAGCTGCTCCAATCGTTAAAAAGGATGTGATTCCTATTGTTCGAAACATTTTAAATTGGTTAGATAAAGAGTTGGAAGATGTTACAGGATCTGGATTAGATGAAAAAACTTTGAATTACGTGAAATCAAACATCGGAAAAAAAAATTTGAACCCTTAACATTCGGGGAATTGGAAGAAATCTGCAAAAATATTAAACATTTTAGAGGAATCTTCATGAGAGATACATTACCTGAAAAAGTTAAGAAATTTGAATGTGGAATTGTGAATTTAGACTCGATTATGGGAAGTGGAACGCATTGGATTTGTTATTATAAAAATGATAAGAATGCATGTTATTTTGATTCGTATGGAAGAATTGAGGACAAACCACCTATAGAATTGATTAAATATTTTGAAAAAATCAAGCGTCTACTACAATGATTCTCAGATTCAAGACTATAAAGATCCCCCAATTTGTGGTCATTTATGTGTTTTTTGTTTTGAATGAACTGAGTACTGGTAAAGATTTTAAAGAAGTTGTTAACAAATTATTGCTTAATAAATATGGATTCACAAAATATTTTTGACGTATTTGGAACACAAATTATTCAAAATGTAGATAATAGTTTTGAATTTTTATAGTTTGAGAAATGAGTTTGATAACAAGTTAGAAAATGTATTACAAAACCTTCCAGATTCAGATATGTTTGCTGTCGAGATTGAAGATTTTAAAGCAGAATATGATAACAAACTTGCAAATTTCGTGAGTTCAAATGAAGTTGCTGATAAAATAAAAACATTGGAAAAAGAAGTTGATGATGGTGTAAAAAAATTATTTACCAATTTAATGTCTCATATCGAAAAAGCTGATAAAATTACTGAAGCGATCAAAGTTGAAAAGAATTATGTCAGTTTAGCTAATAAAAAAAGAATTTTCGGTGTTCGACCTGGTATTGACAAACATGATGTTGTTGTTAAAGAACAAATTTTAAAACCTCTAAAATTATCAGAAAACATCGATATTGTTGATTTACATGATCCGAATGTTAAAAATGCCTTAGATTTTAAAGGAAAAAGAATTAGCGGTGTTAGTAAAGGAATTAATCCATTTGATGTTGTTGTAATGATTCAATTAGAAGATCCTATTAAAATGTTTAAATGAACTAAAACAAAATTATGAGAATCATAAACAGCATGTTAAAGATTTTACAACAGAAGTCTATGAAAAACTTGAAGCGAGAAGTAAAAGATCTATAGAAAATTGTGATGAAAAATTTACAAATTTTGAGGAAAATTTCAATCTATATAAAGGCGATCTTTATGGAAAAATAACAAACTTTTTGGAAGATTTCGCTAAATTTCAAGAGGGTTTTAATGAAACCGATAGAAAAAATGGTGAAGTTTTTAAAAGAGTAGTTACTAATCAATCTTTACTTCATGATAAATTAATTAAACTAGAAGAAAACTTTGGCGAAATTAATGAAAAAGTTATAAAAAATAAGCAGTCTTTTGATAAGTTTAGTTTAGATGCCACAAAAACTTTTGAGAATATTGATCATAAACTCGTTGAATACAACGATTTATATCTCGATAAAGTAAATAAACTAGAAGAAAACTTTAATAAATTTAAAGAAGATGTTAATAAAACTTTTGAAAATATTGATAACAGATTTATGGATTAGGCGGCTATGATGACTAATTTTCCTTATATAAATGGCGCTCATATATTGTGTGAGATGTAAAGAGAAAACTGCCACAAACGATATAAAAATACTATGCAAATATCAATGGAGTTAAGAGAATTTCTGGAAAATGTGCTGAATGTAACGCAAAAAAGAGCCAATTTATAAAAACTTGATTTTGAAATTTTTTCTTAATAAATAGAGATGGCGGGACATTACAGTGCTTTCGATCTTTTTATAATGCAACACGAAAGAGATTTGAAAAAAGAACATTGGGATGACATTTCTCAAAAATATGAATTATCCGAAGATATGATGAGATTATACGTAAACAAATTGAATTGGTATAACATTGCAAAATATCAAACTTTATCATCAGAGTTCATTCAAGAAAATATACATTATCAATTAAAAGATCATATGTCTGTTTCTTTGTCTCTATCAACACTTGAGTATAAAGTTTTTGGATGAAAATAAAGATACAGTTGATTGGAACAATATTATAGATAGCGGTTACTATCCTGTGCAAATTTTATTGAAATATGTGACCGAGATCGCAAAATTTAAGGAAGAGAATCCTGAATATGACGAAGTAGATCATTAAAAAATGACTCTAATCTTTTAATTATTTTACTAAAATTTATATCTTTTCTTAGAAAAAACGTACATTAGATCGATGAAAAAATGATACACGATGTTTAAAATTTCTAAATTTTCTCTTATTAAATGGCGGACTACAGAAAATATGCTAGTGATATTGAAAGGGCGGAGTTTAAAAATTTCTATCCAATTAGTAAACAACATTTGAATGAACCGAATAAAAGAAACTGAGTTTAATATTGATTTTGGAGATAACTTTTGCTCGTCTAACTTCCAGTTTTATATTTCTGGAACTTTAACAAAACAAGATGGTCAAGCATATCTTGGAACTGATAATGTTAGATTAATCGATAATTTTATACCGTTTTTATTTTCTAAGATTGAAGTAAGAAAACACAATAAATTGATAGAAGAAGTCGAAAACTGTGGCCAATTAAGCACAATTAAAGGAACTATTTCGTATTCAAAAAGTGATGTTATTTCTCAAACTTCTAATGGCTTTGAATCAGATTTTAAATTTGGTGTTTTTGAAGCAGCTGGAAATTTATCTCATTTTGGATTAGGACTTTTTGAAAATGTTACTATTCCGATCTATAAAGGAGGATTTTATCTAAGTTTTATAAGAGCAGAAGACGATGATGTGATTCTGAAGACTGCAACTGGAAATGTTATGCCTGTTGATGGAAAAATAACAATTACAGATTTTTTTATTAGAGTTCCAATGATTGATTATAAAACCACGAGTAAATTTAGGTTGATTGATGAAATTACAAAAAGTCAAAACATTATGTTTAATTTTCTAGATTGGCAATGTATTGAACAAAAAGGTATTTCCGGAACAACTTATTCGTTCGATATCACAAATATTTATAGAAATATCTTCAATCCCAAGTTCGTTATCATAGGTTTTCAAACAGATAGACAGAATAATCAAGAAAAAAATCCTTCAAAGTTTGATAGTTTGGATGTAAAAAATATCAGAGTAAAATTGAACGGTTCTTATTATCCAGATGAATTACAAAATTTAAACATTTCCGGAGGTCTTTTCAGAATCATGTATCAGATGTATCAAGATTTTAAGAAAGTTTACTGTAATAATAAGGAAATGTATTACAATCCTAAAGAATTTTTAGCGAATAGACCTATTTATGTCATTGATACAACAAAGAGTTTGACAAATATTTCTGGTTCAAAGAACGATATAATTATCAGTATGGATTTTCAAAAAGCTGTTTACAAACTCGACATGTTATGTGGTTGTGGTTTCTGAGAAAATTTTTAGCCTATGATGTGATTAAGAACGATATTAGAGAAATTCAGTAAAAATCGCGTTATTCGTCGGATAGTTTTAAAACTTTAACAGAATTGTTAAAGACATTGATAAAAGTTTACATTTTAAATTGCATTAAAAAATTTTGAAAAATAGGGATGGTATTAGGAAAAAAACTATTTCAAGGTCATGGACCGGAAGTGGTGATTTTAAAAAAATACTTTAATATTTACTGATCCTATATACCAAATTTCATCAAAAAAGCTCCAATAGTTTCTCGAGATATAAGAGTTTAAAGATAAGGGATGATTGGGGTAGATTTTGAAAATTTTGTTATTTTCATGAAATTTTAAGTTGAACTCGCTTGTTTTTGAAGTTTCAGATTTTTCCGATAAAATTTTTTTATTTTTTCTTTGAATATTAAGAAATAGGGGATGATTTCACCCTTATGGATAAGTTAAGTCGAAAGAGTTAAGTATTTACTATATGTGTACCAAATTTCATTAAAATCGGTTGAGTGGTTTTTTAACAACAAGGTTTGAAATAAATATTGATATTCACTTATTTAATATACATTGGAAACTATAACAGTTCTAATATCGATTGTAACCATCGATTTTTATTATCGATAAAACTTCGATATTCATAATCGTTTATCGCACGGAAAAAATTTTCATCATGGGCGTTGGCCACGTATAGTCAGTCATGCTTGATCCTCCTCTATTTTAACGAAATTTAACAAGATATATCATCAATTAGAAGATTCTAATGTATTTGCAAGTTGAAGAAAGAAGATATAGACTTTATATGAAGTAAGAAGATTGTGTGATGTTCTGTGTTTCTTGTTAAAAGTGAAGTGAAGTGTTCCACTGGGCGTTGCCATTCATAGTGTTATTATATTTTATAAGTTACTTTTATATTTGGGACTCGAAGAAAGACGTTACAAGAAGATTGTGAATTTGTGTAGACATTCTAAACTGTGATAAAACATTGTGTGAAAATAGTGATGTAAAGTGTTTCATTTGTAATACAGAATTCAGTGTTTTTACAGTGATTTCATTGTCTCACACGGCGTGAGAAAAGCAAGGTCATTGTTTTGGTGTCACTACTGTCCTTGTAACCACACACGGCGTGTGCAAAGCAAGGTCAAGCGTTAGTGACACAAACGCCTCTCACATGTTTCAATAAAATGAGATTCGAGGTCAAGCGTTAGTGGTACAAACGCTCACAGCAGACGTCACAAATCTAGAGTTGATTGAAATAAAACATATGATACCTTTCTTCTTCTCCCATTCCCAATTTCTTAGAAGTTAAGTAGATATCGCAAAAACACGCACACTAACAACACTCATTTTGTATGTCTTTCATTATAATCGTATTGAATTGCTGAATGACAAACGTTTTCTCTTTTCTTCGTCAGAATCACACACACACAATATATCTGTTTCGTAAATGTTTTTTCCATATAATTTATCCCAATCTACAACAAAAGCGTGATCTCTTATAAATTCCTTTGATAAATCTTGTTGTTTTACAAAGACTTGTTAAAAAACTAGCTGTATGCATATTCCTTGGCCAGTATGGATATTGTCTTCTCAACATTTCAACAAATAAACAATGAAATTTAGCATAAAAGCGATGAAAAATGTCAGATTGTTGGTGTTTTAGTTTATTTTGTAAAAATCGGAATATTTTTCTTATTTTTTCTATTATTTAATTTAAAATCTCCTATTACATTTAACATATTTATACTATCTAAGTTGTCTGTAATAAATTGCATTGAACACTTTTTAGTACTTAAAAGTTCTCTGAATTCGTTTTCATTTAAGGATCGTTCGTTTTCACTTAAGGAAAATATCAACATTTGTTTAACATATTTAGGTAATTCAAAGAAGTCTTTATAAACTATTTCCTGTGGTAAGTTCTTTAAATGCTAGAAACTGAAGTGATTTTGGAGAGTTCATGTTGTTTGGTGACTATTTAGTAGAAAAGTTTTTTTATTTAAGAAAAATAATTTGCTAAATTCATATTATTCTCTTTCATTCCTTCTAAAACTTCAAAAATATACTCTTTCGCTGATGAAAAATCTCGATTTCTTCCGGAATAATCTTTGTAGTCATAGACAAAATATCCTAAATAGTTGTACAATAGAATGAAATTATTTCTATTTATCTCTGTTTTAGAAATGTAAACACAAACATTTGCGCTGAAAAATTTATATCTCGGCAGAGTTAGTTCCATAATCTCCATTTATAAAAAAATCTTTTTGTTTAAATGGAAGAGTATAATGCCAACTGTTACAAGTGTTCTAATAGAGGAGAAATTATCGATAAAAGATATTTAGTTTGTAGAGGTTGTAATTTAATTTTGTTAGAAAGACCTAAACCTAAGAAATTTCGAAATAAATTAACACATTTGAATAACCTGCTTACAAAATTGCAATATGGAGACAAGAAGCAAACAAAATTTGTTACAGAATTTAGAAAACAGAATAAAAATTTTTACTTATCTCTTGGAACCATTGACAAAATTATTTTCTTTGAAAAGTCAAAGAATACATTAGGTTTGTAGGTATCGATACACACGTTTATTATGAAAAGATATTACCTGTATTTTTCATTATCTGGATGTTGAATTTGTTTATGATTTTGAACCAGAAATCCTCGATGATTTTATAGTACATTTGGAGAAATTAAACGAAGAACCTCTTGAAAAGAATGCGGTTTTACTCACATTCTCCCCGACTTCTCGAGTGATTGTTAGCAAATTTCATTTTTTTCCGTCTTTGAATTTTTTCTATTTAAATGGAGTTCTTGAAAGAGTTAAATGATATTGGAGAATGTAAGTTTAAAGAGTATAAGAAGTTAAATGAATTGGAAGAAAGGAAGAAACATAGAATCTTGAATTTGGAGAAAATGAAAGATAAATTCGGGTTTACAATAATTGCCGAGTTGGAAGATTGTAAAGTAACACTTGCCGAACAGATTTTTGACTGTTTTTGGATGAAAAAAAGATTAAAGAATTAAACAAAAATGAAAAATTACACTTGGTTGTTACTGGAAAGAAGACTATAAAAGATAAAGAAATTATAACAATTAACTTTGTAGAATAAAGTCTTAACTCTAAAACTTGCAGTCCCTCCCCACGTCATAGTACTGTTTTGATAACCATAGTTGGTGTCTTTCCTTCATAGGAATCACATGGAATATTATCTACAGTAATACCTTTTGTTTCACACAAAATGTGGCTATATTCTATAAGAAAAATTCTATAATGCTCTTTAATGAATTGTGTTGATAAATCTTGATACTCACAAAAATTCCTAAGAAATTCATCAATTAAGTCTTGATTATCTTGAAAGGACGTATAATATGGGAAAAATGTCATAAAAAAAACGATGAAAACTCTCTGTTTGTTTATTTTTTTACTTTCTTTTCAATATCTTTCGTAATTATATTAAATATATAATCCCTTATTTTTTTTCGTTTTTTGTGTGTACACGTGTGCAGTTTTCGTTCTTTCTGCAAAAGACTCTACAAGTTCTTTTAATTCTGTTTCATTTAAAGACGGTATCAACTGTTGTTGAGAATAAACCGGCAATTCACTGAATTCATCTTTGTTGCACTGTTTTAATGCTAGAAATTGTAGAGACTTTGGTGAGTTCATGTTGTTTATTTAGTAGAAAAGATTTTTTATTAAAGTATGTTTTTAGTAAAAATGTTTTAAATTGATTAAATTTTATTAAGATAAATCCTTTATTCGTAGCAGATTTGACAACATTTTACAAAGCACAGCTTAAGAAAGTAGAAGCTCAGATTTGGTTAATTTTTCATTCCACAGTAGAGTAATGGTACCGATCGCTTTTGGAGACGAACGACTGTAGATTCGGTTAATTTTTCATTGAGATTTGCTGTGTTATTTCTCAGCTTCCTTTATGGTACATTGAACAGTATTTTACATTGCTTTTCGGTCGGCTCCGAAAGTGCGCCAGGAACCCCATATTACTATCTACTTATATATATATATATATATATGAACCAATTAAAATTTAAAAATTGAAATAATATGGTAATAGACCAAGAAAGTGCCAAAAGCTAAAAGTGTGTAATAAAGGAGGATAATGTAGCTAGAAACTCACCCTATACAGTACAATTCCACTGATAATACTTTTCAATTTAACCCACGAAACACTGCACTTCATACACTCCCGCATCAACACTTTACTTACACAGAACTATACACTGCGAACTACTGACATATTGGTGGACATGGACGATGAACACGCGACGGGGACAGGACGGGAACTGACTATGCACAATCAAACATACGTTTCAAGTAATAATTATCTCAGGGGCAAAGTACTGGGTCTGTTTGCTGGCGTTATGTCAGGTTTTTTGGTTGCGGTCCTTATTTTTACTAGCCACTATTATAATAGTTATTACTTTATTTATTGTCTCAATAAATAAAGTAATAATAAAATATAATAATGAAACTTATTTAGACTGTATAACGTGTTTATATTGTGTACTGGAATCTGCTAAAAAGTTATATAACTTAGCAGAACCAGTAATGAATCAATCATGTATATAGAAATAAATAAATACATTGTTTTAGTGCAGTAAATCATAATGACATGGCTTTTGTAGTTTTATTATTACAGCGTTTTTATGGATTGCAAAGGAACAATGTGTGCGCTTGATTTTAAGAACTCTCTTGTTAACGCTTATGTTATAAACAACCTTAATATAGGATTATTTTAAAAGAAAATTCGTTGGTTTTTTCATGCCACACCGTAGTAATTACTACAGACGGAAACATTGAGTAATAACAAACCAATTTTCAAGCTCCTCAACTAATTAATAATAAGCTACATAATAATAAAAAACATGTCACTATTTCTAATTTAAATCTTTATACAGATAATATATGATAAAAGTGGTAGTTCACACTAACCCTTAGTGATGGTGAGGTCGTTAAAAGCAAGGTGCTTTTGGGTGTATCACTCCGCAGAATTTTATAGGCGTGTCGGTAGAAGTGTTGATATATTGATCCACACGTGGCTAAATATTAAATTTTTGTAACAAAGGTTTGTTTAATTTTTTAAATATTTTAACTGATATGAAAGTTATTATAATTCAGCAACTATTCTAGTTATACGAATAGCTTAAAACAACTTTCATTTGAGATTTCATCATATAAAATGATAACTATTGGTGTATCCTACATACGTACAACATCATCTTTTGGTGACTTGGTGTCTGGACTGTAAATATTTATATAATGCTATGAAACCCATATTAATGAAAACTATATCTCAACACGTGGCAAGATAACTTTAGAAAGATTTAGTCTGACTTTAAATTTTTTCATGAATATTCATGGCAAAAAATGAATAAATTCTATGATGGTGCATGGCTAACCACAGAATTTGAGTAAATTGAAGCATTAGTACTCAGTAAGCTGAAGCAGTTTCTCTTCTTTCTGCCAGGGGGATACAAACATCTTTCCATAGGACACCTTAAGAATGATATAAGCTATAAACATTACAATTTTTTTGCAAACCTTGTTACGAAGACACGTGGTGTGGCGTACTCCTACTTTGTTACTCTATAGCAAGAAAATTAATATAGTGTAACTTATGTAAGTAGTTTTTAATGTTTGTCCTGTAATTTTTATGTTTAAATTAATCTCTTGCATAACATCTTTTCCTTTTATGCTTGAGATGTCGTAATTTAGAAAAATGTGCAGCAACTAAACACTTATGAATAACCCGATAGAGATGAAATATCGCTCAGTTGCTGTAAATCCACCTCTGATAGCCTTCTGCAGGCTTATACTGATCCTGACAAGTTGGTGCTATAACCGCTACAATAGCCTCTTGCAACTGTTACTTTCACGTATTATCAAAATTTCTATTATCGACATATACAGATCAAAATGTCCTACAATTAAGATCTTTACACTATAATTTTCAAAAAATATTTATCATTTTTATTTATGTCATTCATTACTCACATAGCAAACAAACCTTAAACAATTAGTCCGGGTTGTGTTCAGTTGTAGAGTATTATATATTATTATTTTGATACTTGAAATCCAAGAGATTTCATCTTTTCGTAAGTACTTTAATATTTTATTTTATTTTTTAGTAAATTATAGTGTTTCAAAAATGACTTTTTATAAGTTGCCTAAATCTTTTTATATTTTAAATTTCATAGCTTAATACCATAATTTAATTATATATAATGTTTCCTTTTATCGTCTCCATTTGCTGAAACAATTAAAGGGAACCATTATTGGTTTAAAGATTTAAAAAAATTAAAAACTACAGTGATATTCACTTAAGAATTGGTAATTGGGAACACAAAGAAGGATAGAGAAGGCTATGCTATCTATTTGGATTAAGAGGTTGCCTTTTTAACAGTCTTTTAATTTATAGTAAATGTTACTAATTTTGTCTTTGGTAATTCATTACAGTAGTGACCAAGCACTGGTTCAATTCAGAACTTTTTTAAGAACAGTATCAAGCTTACTCATAGTTTAAAGGCTATAAATGTAAACAAATTAAAATGTGTTGAATATGGTGTATCATCCCACCCGAAAGAATTATTGTATTACACATTATTGTATTTGTGTATAAAATTAGCTAATTCAAAAATTTCTGTGTATAAATTAATTATAAAGTATCTTACAATAACACTGCTTGTTGTTCGTGTGTTTTTGTGGTGTAGTGCTAGTATAGTTGTGTACAGCTGTTCTCTAAATCTGGGTTGTTTTTACTGTTTTATCAATATTATTTTTATCATATTTACTGAATTTTAATTGATATAATTTTTTATTGAAACACATTTTATAACTGCTATTTCAAGTTTATGCTTTTGTATTAATTATTCAAAAGCGTTTTTTTTAACTTTTGCTTTTATATCTACGACCTAATTTTAATATACTTAAAATTGCATTAATTTACGATATTTTTTAATGTACTCATCCGAACAAATAAAAGCGTAACTGGGCAGTGTGAAAAAAACAACTAGTTGCACACAAATATAGACAGTTTTATACACTTGACTAGGGGTAATGAAATATAAATCCGAATAAAATGATATCTTATATTAATTAGAACTAATGGAACTCGACTCCTCAGCACATGCCCGTAGCAAATGGGATCACAAAGCAATAATCCATATACTACATGTGCCATGGGGTTTGGATTCTGCACATAATGCTATACATAGTTACTAATTACTTAAGGTTATTTTGACTAAAAAAATTAAAATATGTATGAACTAAAAATCTTTATTTAGATAAACTGTATTTCTTACGTATATTATACACATTTTCATTTTATATTATGTTTATGCGACAAGAAACCTAAATCCTACTCCTAATAAATTGTGTTCATTTTGATTGCCAATTGGACTTAAAAAAAACACGTATAAATAAACACAAATTAATTAACAAATTAAAAATATTAGTGCTAGTACTTAAAGAATTGTTTTTGTAGTAATAGTTAAAAAAATTGTTCTAGTAATTTGAAACATTAGATTAACTTGCAAAATAAAAATTTTCAAAGATGATACTCGGCGTTAATATAATATTCGAATTGGTCATTTTTATTGTAACGTTGTGCTACAAATGAGTTAACACTTACAATTACTAACTACAATTTGATTTTGTATGCTGCTATAGAGATGGTTGTATAATTTTTTTTATATCTTTCCATATTTATTTAAAGTGTATTTGTTTAATTAAGCCAATAATAACGCATCAGTGATCGTACTAATTAATAAATAATTATCCTGTTAATTCTGAAATAGCATTATTTCCTGTACTCTAATGAGATTCTTTGTTAAAATTTTAATTACGAACAGTGTTTATCGTTTTGAAATATTGTATTTCGGAAACTTACGCCAACGAACGTTATGGATTTAATAAAGTGACGCTTCATTTCCCTAAAGTTATTACATTTCTCACTCTTTGGCGCCAATTTTTCCTGGTTAATTCCTTCTCTTTGTGCACCACTTCTCCCTTTGACAAGGCGTGGTAGTAAATAACTTCATTTTAAAATCCCAAGCTGTAGTCACGCCATAACAAATCTATCGGTCTAAAATGGTTTTTGTAAAATCGATTTACCTTTTTTATGCTACAACGTAAGGTATGGTTATAGAAATGCTTAAATCATAAGTCAGCAGAAGAATCTTAAAGAACAATTAAGTGTGCATCATACCTAACAAAATGAGTGAAAATTTCTACACGTAAATGAAAAAAAAGATTATTGATTCACCTAACAATACTAAGGATATTAAGGACAAGTTTGTGTAAAAGCCCTCTCGTTTCAAAATCTTCAAATCTTTAAACTTTAAGAATTGATGAATGTAGAAATATCTGAAACACAGAGAACTAGGAAGGATTGAATTTATTAGCATATTTATAAGCACGTTTAGTGACTCAGAACGATATTCTGCGAGCATCCTGCATGTTTAATTCATGCCTCCAGTTTGGGCAGAGATAAAACTCAGTTGTAAGTTTGAAGGATTTTGCAAACGTAATATATATCTTGAGATATAATTTTCAGAAATCATAACGTATTTTTGGTATCATAGGAGCGTAATATTTTTGGAAGTATTAAATGTAATTAACATCAATTGATAATTCATTGTCCAGGAAAATTTATAATACATATTTTAATATATATTAGTAAATGAATGAGAAAAATATCTTCTTATGAAATTTGACATTTTTTATCTTAAGTACTTAACTATATTACATTTTTCAGTGATTCTTCCTTATTGTGGAAAATGAATTTTAAGAATTGCATACACTAAAATAAAATGTAAACCAAAATTAAAAACAAATGTTATAAAAATGACTATGTATAAATAGAGATGCATTTACAATAATACGAGAGAAATCAGTAGGATATATTGTACATACTTAATTGCGGTTGGGACATTAAACATACCATTCGTATTTTGAAAGCTATATATATATATATATATATATATATATATATATATATAATATACATATATATTTATTTATTTAAAATTTGCATAAGAGGCCTGTTTGATTTTTTTATAAACATTGGATGGCAAAAACTTCTAGGTCGATGTTTTTTTAGAATTCAAAATAATACATATACACTTAGTACACAATAACACATACTATGTTTTACCCCAAAATACTAATAATAAAAAATACATATTTCACAGTTTTGTGTTTGCAATTAAAATAATACATGTTATAGTGTTTTTGTAAATAGTTATATTATCTGTATTTTACTACAAAAGGCAGCGGTGACGAACTAAAACCATTTAAATTATTTTAGAAACTATAAAATAGTTTGTTTTAGCATTGTGAAACGTCATATATACAGCAACTGACGAAACATGGAAGAAACAATTATTCGCCCTGTAACTACACTTTTTGAAAACAAGCGAGCGAAGTGAGTGCGTGGCCATTGCAAATACAGTCACAAATCAATGCACCAGATACAAAAAGGATTTTTAATGGCAGAAAACCGGCGAAAGGGTAGCGGTGGGACTGCTTTAATACTGAAGAGACACGCGATAATGATTAGGTATTAAAACAATACAATTCCTAGACTTAAATAAGAAAATGGGATGGTGTAGATACCAGAGATTGGTCTACAATGTACTGCATTAACTTAACAGATATTGTTTCCTTTGAAGAACTACTACCGAGGGTACAAAAAAAGACAGCTAACTGTGAGGCAAACTAGATATATTTCATTTTAGGAACAATAATGAAATGAATATTTTAAATGATAGTTTTAGGAATCATACATCAATATTATTAGTACTTGGGAAGGTACATCTTGATGTGTAGGTGTGTATGTCCGCACAGTATCTGAAGAAAAGTTTGATATACAGTTCTTAAGTTTATGAGATTTACCACAAATGTTGGCTATTGAAGAGTAAAGCATATCTGCAAGGTGCGCCTTTAACTCAAAAGTAGTTTAAGAACTCCGGAAGTAGACGTTTTTTTTCCTAACGCAGGATAAATTTTCTTGATAGTAGCAAGAAGTCAATCTCATTTTAACTAAAATTTCTTCAAACTGGTTTGCTATTAAGTGCTCATACACGTGTAAAACCTTAATAGTAAGGGTCATTCACAATTTTGTTTTAACAACTGATCCTCTTTATCGTAAAACTCTGAAATAATATTTACTTGATACACGCCTATTTTACGTTATCAAATCATCATATGGCTTCACCATAATCTCTGTACAGAAAAAGATAAAGGTCTTAATCACTCATCACTATTTCTCCAACTTCACGTTAGCCCAGTAAGTTTAAGTTTGCCAATCGTATTCCTCATGAATTATATAGAAAAAAAATAAGAATTTCTATAAAGATCAACCATCTATAGGTTTTTAATGGGATTGCACATCTCAGAAAAGCTATAATTTTATTTTTATAATGTCCTAATGTCGTAGACAAATGAAATTTAACACACACACGTCCCTCATAATTTACATAGAGTACTAAATATTCTTCATGAAGACCAACTATCTGTAGATAAATGAGGATAAAACCTCTCTACTTAAGGCAATGAGATGGCTGATGCAGAGCATTACATGTGGTGTAATTTCTGGCATCATACCGTATAACGAAATCTACTGTAAATTAAAGGATATAGTGTTCAAATTAAAGCCCACTTAGTATTTCATTGTAATTAACAATACACATAAATTTAACAGAACAACGTGATAAAGAAAAAAAACCTTTACAGGAATAGCGATCGTCGTGTAATGCATGAAATGCGATCTAAACCCAATGATGTTTGTATTATCGTACACGTCAGTCTCAGAATGTGTGTTGCTGACGTCCTTGTGTTACGTCATGACGCCATCAAACACAAACCCAAACAGACGGACACAAGGGACTGATTAACTTAGTGATAAAATGAAACTCCTCGCAGTTTTAAGCCACGAATTGTGATGTATAACTTCCACGGGTTTTTCAGTACATGTTTCTTATATAAACCTTCTGATATGTTTATGAGTTAAACTTGATTTAATTTGTAGGCATATAGAGAATAATAAATAGTAAAAGAGAAGGGGTCATTGTACCAGTTAGATCCTTATACATGTTTCATGTAAGTAGTACTACTTAACTCTATAGAACGATGATAAATCAGAGCTATTGTAATGATCTTTGTGGCAGGATTCTGCAGAGTAATGTCTCGCACGATAGTGTTTTGCAACATGAGCTGTTTGGCACGGGCAATAAAAATCATAAAATACAATTCGTGTTTAAGCAAAGTTTGTCAAACTAATTGTTTTCGTAACGTTTTTAGTTTTAATCGCTAATATAGTAGATAATCAAGATCAAAACTCACAATCACAGCTGGTTAAAGTTTAAGATCATACTATAAAAAAAACTACTCGTAAAGAGTGATTTTATAACAGGGTGTCAAACTTTGGGAACTAGTATTAATTCATAAAAATAAAAACATGGTTCCAATTAAAAATCTTGTAAAAGTCTTATTTTGTATTATTTTGTTATTGTAGGCTTTGCAAGTAACTATTAAAGATATAAAGTTGAAAAGTTTGGACATGTGCCTTAAATATGAACCTAATAAACACCTATCACTGTCATAACAATAAAAGTTTCTAAAAAAGTCCAAAATGACGCGGTTGTTAATATTGACTTTGAAAACAATAATTACATTTAATTTATTAAAATCTCACAAAATATGTGCACGTCACTAGTTGTGATATTTTTATTGTGTCACTTTCATGGGAATTATCAATATAAAACTTTAACAAGGTATCAGTTTTATAAAATTGGCAACCAATCTCTTGGGCATGAAACACATTAAAATGATGTAAAATTACACATGGCGAAGTACATTTATTTTCATGAAAATGTAAAAAACTTTAATAATTACCATAATATTAAGTAAATGTATTATACATCCTGAAGTTAAATGTAATCAACTGTTTATTGCTTAACAACACTGCTATTGTATTAACTAACGTATATTTAATTGGTCTATACAATAATATATTTATTTACCAACTGTAGGCTTACATGAACTCTCATGTATGCTATTGTGACACTCGCTGGACGAGTGCTCTGAGGGCGGAGTGAGGTATCCGACGTCACAGATTGCTGTGTTATCTGTGACAGAAGAGGGTTATGTTGTGACAATGCAGTTTCATCGTCCGAGGCTTTGTTTTACTGCAAGGATAACCTGTTATTAATACTATTATGAGAGTATAATGTATTTGTTTATCTTTAAAGTACAATAAGAGTTATAGGACAGATAACTTCAGTATTAGGTAATCTCCTTCTCCTATCCTAATAACGATCAAAACTCAAACCATACATGTTTCTCATAGCAAATTTTGTACCTTCCTACAAAAAGACAGCAACAATATAATATAAAATGAGCTATTTGATCGTCTTTATAAATATACTTTTGTTAAGATAGTACTTTTTAATCAATATCCGTAGTTAACATTTAGCGTATGTTTCAGAAAATAACTTAGCATTATTAGCTATTGATTTGCATGCAGTTTCCTACTGTATAAAAAGGCCACCATATGAATACAGATTTTACATAGTTTATGAAGCATTCTTCAGATAAGTGATGGTTATCGGAAAATATTCCCATCTACAGTTTCACCTATGAGTAGTTGGCCTTACCACTGTGTTTCGCAGCTCAGAAGTAAGAGGGTACCTTACCAGAGCATGACACCAATAACCGTCAGGGGTATCCACATACGACTAGTTTAAGGTTATCTTAAAATTGACAAATCAGTAGTACAACATTTAAAACATTGAAGATGTATAATGAATTTGTAATTTTCAAATGACTTTATATATATATATATATATATATATATATATATATATATATATATATACAGTTAACATATATATCAACCTCAGATATATATCTTAGGGTCCAGAGTGTTTAGCATATTTATTTATTTCCAGCGGTTAACCATTATAATTCCTAAAAACATATTTGATACAAATATTTCACACAGTAAGACGGTATAGCTGACAATATAAGACATAGAAACAACTGCCCAGAAAGACTGAAATAATACACTTACTAAACTATAAATATAAATAATAATATTACTAAGTGAAACACACCATAATAAAGCAAGTCAGTAGCAATACAAATAGAATAATAACTCTCACACTAAGCATACACGATCAAATTTATAATAACTTCAAACGTCTTCCTCACGCAGAAAATAAAAATAAATAACAAAAAAAAACTGAACATAATTTAAATACCTAACAAAGTAACATGGAATAAACTATTTGTAACAGCGTAACAAAGGAAAAGCTATGTAACAGTACGTAATAGGGAGAATGACTATACACAGAAATAGCAAAGAGAATAGACGGTAGATAACAAGGTAATCAAACTATGAACAGATAGAAATAACCCATAACAATATTTAACAAGAATAAAACTATAATGTTTTCAACAATAAATAAAGCAACAAATCTACAGTTAACAATAATAAAATAACATAAACAGAACTTATAAACAACTATAGCCAGATAATTGAATAACATTCAAGCAACCCAACAGGCAAATTTTTCTCAACAATTCAAACCATGATCCAGTCCTCGCTCACCTACGGTTTAGCACTAGACATGATCTTGAGTAAGCACCTGCGGAAAGGCTGAGAGGATGAACCAAAAAAGTCCATATTTCTACAGAGTTCATTCCCCTCCCTCATCAGTCGAGGAATGGCGCTGTGTTGGATGTAGAGCGAGGGCGAGGCACGCCTGCAAAACATGTCTTGTGAACGTGTTGCCCGAGGCGCACGAAACTCAAGCAGAGTCAAAAGATCAGGACAGTCTATTGCGCCGTTCACAATCTTGTGCAACAACATCACATCAGCAATCTTCCTTCTATTTGCCAGAAGTGGGAGTCCAAGGGATGGTCGAAGGGCATCAACCGGCGTCTCCAGGTACTGGTATCCAAGACGCAACCCAATGAGCCTTAAAAGTCTGATCAGCCGTTCGAGAAGGGCAATATGTCCAAGTTGGTAAGTACACCAGACAACGGAAGAGTACTCCCAGGACCGGTCTGACTATGGACTTGAAAAGAGTGGCAAGTGTAAATGGAGAACGAAAATCCCTTGACGTTCGACACAAGAATCCAAGTAGCGAGTTAGCTTTGTTACACACATGAACGATATGGTCCCAAGGACTAAGCGTGGAGTTCATCAATACTCCAAGGTTTTTAAATGTGTTGACCCTACTCAGGTCATCACCATTGAACTGATAGTTTGAAGGTGATAGGAGCATTTGATCTAGTGTATGTGAGAATAGCACTCTTGCGAGTGTTAAGATCCATTGCATTATGCTCACACCACAATCCAACAGATATCAAAGTGCTCTGCAAGCGCTCACAGTCCCACCAAACATGAAACTTCAAGAAATAATTAGACATCGTCAGCGAACATTAGATATTTGGTTGAAATTGCTTTGCCGATGTCATTAATAAAAATATTGAATAAAAAAGGAGCTAGATGTGACCCCTGCGGAACACCAGAGATAACTGAAAAAGTGCTGGAGAGGGAACTGGCGAATTTCACAATCATAGTAAGCCCACGAAGATAACTAGAAATCCATTTCAAGACAGACCCAGACACACCATAGGCCCTAAGGTTTGCGACAAGAAGATCATGGTTGATCCTGTCGAATGCTTTGGAAAAGTCTAGGTAGATGCAATCGACTTGATTATGCCTTGAAAAAGCAGATGTGACATAGTTTTGGAGTAAGATTAGATTTGTTGCAGTGGACATTCCACTCCGGAACCCGTGCTGTTCATTGACTACTGTACATTTCAGGTCAAACGCGAGCTTTTCTAGGACAAGGCTCTCAAATAATTTGGCAAACACAGGTTGAATGGCTATGGGCCTGTAGTTTTGTAACTTCAGTTCTAGCACCAGATTTTTAGATGGGTATTATGAAACTAAGTTTTAAGTTAGCTGGATAAGTGCCATTCTTCAGCAGTAAGTTGAAGTATACAGCGAGGATAGGTGCTAAAACAGGACTGCAGTACTTTACTACTGCTGGAGGTATGAGATCAGGACCCATACCCTTGTTGGGATCCAGGGTATTGAGCTTCGCTTCAACCTCCTGAGCATATAAGGTGAGGCTATATAGGTTGCAGTTTGTGTCTAGATCGAAAGTACTAGAGGGAAATGACAAGTTAGTATACACCGACGAGAAGAAATCTCCAAAAAGTTCACACTGTGACACAGGGTCCTCTGCTTCAATACTATTGTATTTCAAACAAGACGGTGAGGTTGACGTTTTAAAGATTGTTGATATGAGACAAAAATACTTTTATATTATTAGGAAGAGGAAACATATTATATTTTATTTAGTGTTAAGAGGAAACACCAAACACGTCAATGCAACAGAAAACGTACACTGAGCAGTAGACTTGCACACACTGTTAAATGCTAAGGAAAATAGATACAACTAGTTCAGTTGATAACTATGACTGATGACGTCATTGCCATGTAATGATTGGTTTTTTTATTTTTGTGTACGCTTAGCGTTATTTCTTAAGGTTTTTTTTCACACCAGAAGAAAGTAACAGATCCCAATCCTCGAGGCTCAGTATTCTATTTTTGATGGCAATTGGGTCTGTTATAACTTTTATAATTTGTGTAAACCGCCTGAAGGGTTTTTTTCTATGTCAACACTACAATTAATGTTTTCAACCAGGCTTAAAAACTTGAACTGTTTGAGAGGTTTCTACAAAAGTCCATGCATGAATAACTAAACGTTTAATATCTCAAGGATTTCGTAAGCAGGTTATCCTACAAAACGCTAAGATAAGAAAAAAATTGAGACACAATCAAGAATGAAAATAAAATCATAAAATAATATAGCATTAGATTATCTAAAACCTGCCAATCTGTGGTAAAGAAGTTATACTGACAGCTGATTGGTCAGATTGGTATTATTTTATTCGTCCTTATCAGCCTAGACGTAGTATGATACAATAGAAGACACCAGTTAGATAGACAGTGGACAGGAAGTAGACGTTAATACACGATATGAAATCTAGTTACTCTAACCTAGGCTTAGAACCGCTTAAAACCATCTCTTATAGACTTCTTACATAGAGTTTTTTATATTTAGTTTTCATCATTGGTATCAAATTATATCTCAAAAATAATTGGAAATTGTTGATAGAAAACAAAGGAGCAAACATCGACAGTTATGTTCTATTTATATAAAATTGATGATACTCCTATGAGAGCAATGTATTTTTTAAATGATCACTTTACTAATTACTAATACGTATTACATTTTAATGTCCCATCATAAATAATAAATCCCAATAATATTATAAATGCGAAAGTTTGAATGTTTGGATATTTGGATGTTTGGATGTTTCGAGGTTTGTCCTCGAATCACGCTGAAACTGCTATACGGATGACTGGAAATATACGCTTTTTGACCGAAATAAGTTTCCGAGACCTGTGTGATCTGAGATTTTGTGTGTTCTTGATCGTGATGACAAGGCAGATTCAGCTGTGACGTTATGTATATAATTAATTAGAACCAGAAATTAGCTCCTACATGTGTTAAACTCTGATACTATTTACCACGAGCCTAAATAATATCTACCTGGTGTATGCCTACTTACGTTTTAAAATTGTTATAGGACTTCCATCATATTACATCATAATTGCTTTTACTAAGTAATATAAGGACTTTGGTTCTAAGATTGCGTGCGTAGCCGCGGGTAACAGCTAGTAATTAATAAAAAATATATTAGATATATATATATATATATATATATATATATATATATATATATATAAGGTTTGAGATTAATTAAAACCAACTAAGGTAATGTTGCATGAAGCATAGTTTTGCTCACTGTCTGTACGTACGCGTACGCATGTGCCGCCTTGAGAGTTTTTGAGCGAGCTGTACTTTGAGTAATGAAATTATTAATTATATCAATTAGTTTAATGTTAATATGGACTATGCAAGCGGAGTTATAACTAATTTAAATTACGTTCTATTGCTGAGTTATATTAAATTGTTTATTAATGCAATGTATAATTAAAAGAAAGTGCGAGATTTGTATTTTTTCTGAGTAACAATAAGCACTTTTCGACACAATTTAATAATATTTGTATATAACACTTTATTTTCTACTTTTACAATAGCCTAGTGTCAACAGAACAGGTATATTCTGTTCATACTAAAATTTTGAAAAATGTTTACACCAAAATCCATTATTTTGGAGGACTAGACAATTGCATTTTGGTCGTAAAATACTATTCAAACATTTGTATACATCACACAGTTATAAAAAGGTAACCTATAGTTTCTAATAAATGTGATTATAAATCTTTTCTGTTTGGCAACAGATTTCTTATTTTAGATAATGCTAATAGAATTTATACAGACTTTCGAAATACATTTTGATTGATTACCTAAAAAATTTAATAAAACTTACTGTAAAGTAAACTCCCCTTATGTGTATATTCCCCTATGTTAAGTCAAAGCAGGTTACTCATATCATTAAATTGTAGAACTTTATATTGATGTTTCCAAAATTATAGGCAATGTAACTTGATTTAACAGTTCCCAAACCCATAAGTAGAGTTATCACACCAATTCAGATTTTTAAGAAATATGACATTATAAACACGATAGAATGCCCAACTCTATATAATTTCTAGCACATCGTGTTATAAGATAGAAAAAAGTGACAACGTTACAAATAATTACAAATGTCATCTCACCGAAATGAAACGATTGTAACTGTAATGAAACTGCGGCACACCGATAGCACTTCACTACAACAAGTGTATCGAGATATCTTTGTACATGGTATACTTAAATTAATATTTATTAAGTTTGTGTTTCAAGTTCAAGTAATCGTGATTATGTTTTATTGTATGTGCTGGGGTAGCCTACATGAGTTAATATGTCCGCATTAAATGTGTTTAAAAATTTGTTTATTTTGAGATTATCTCGTTTCCGTCATGGTTATTTTAGGGTCAACATAAAAAATCTTCGCTAACGCTCAGCAAAATTCCCTTGAGTGGCATTCACCATCATTTTACTCGCTGTTCCTTATGTTGAAATGAAGCTTCATGCAAAACATCAAGTCTGTAGGTCAGTTCCTTTTTGAGATATCGTGTTTCAGACAGACAAATACAAAGTCAGATAGAAGTTAAGTTTTTCCAGCCTCTCGAGTGATATGTTTCGCCAACACTCATCCACCAAAGGATACTAAAACTCATCGCAATATTATTATATTAAATATTCAACACACCAGAGATTGTTAGTTGAATATGTGCTTAATCCCCCAACATTGATAGAGATGAGTTATTTATCTATCTCTATCTATCTATCTATCTCTATCTATCTATCTATCTCTATCTATCTATCTATCTATCTCTCTATCTATCTCTATCTATCTATCTATCTATCTATCTCTATAGAATTTGTACAGGAATCGCAGTTAAAGGCGGAAGAGTCGGTACAGCCTGAGATGATAGTTATCAATAAAACGTTCCCTAAGTAATCCTTGCAGGATTTATATTTACGAGCGTTAAGAACATCTTCTTTTGATAAGTTTAAATTTGTGAATTGTTATATCCTTTGGCGGGGTATGGATGTATGTTTTTTTTCGGGGAAACACGTTTTTTTCGCGTAACAAAACTTCTCGTCACGCGTGTTTTGATTTGCACCATTCACAGGTAACAAAATTGTTTAATTCTTTTTCAGATAATAATATTTTTCAAGTTCAATTAACTTTACTTGGTAGTTAAAATAGAACTAAAATAAAACTTGTATATTGGGTTTTACAAAATTGAATATATTATGTTATTAAATTTATAATATTTTTATTAATTTAAATAAACTATCAAATTAAATTAATATAAAATGTAGAAAGTTATACAAGCCAGTATTTTTTTTAGACAAAAGTAACTATTTTAAACACAAATTGTTGTTCAACCTTTTTGGAAAAAGTGTATATTTATTGAGATACAGGGTTACGGAATACTGAATTCATCGGATAACCTAAAATATTCTAAATCGCTTAACAATCTGAAAGTTATGGTAGAATGTATGAATAACTATAGGTAATCAAATAGGTAATGAATAGTTTAGGTAATCAAGTTTTATATCACAAATTTTTAGAAATTGGTTTTTTAAGTCATTTGTTTTAATAATATTTGAAATTGTAATTTGTCTTGGATTTCTCTAGATCAAACTCCTAAGGTAAAAATTTTGAAAGTTACATGATGTCCAATGTTTCTTTTTAATAAAACCCACAACTTTACACACAACATTGTTCTTAGGAGTTTTTAAAATAATTACTTTTTTTCACATAGGTACTTTCAAAGTGGAATGACAGTTTTACCAAAACGTAAACAAGCCATTATATAAACATCTGATCTTAACTAACATGCTATTTAAAGTATACTTTACTGACTACCAGCAGTCAACAACTAGGGCATGCCTGTTAGAAAAAGTAGTCACTTCTGTCGGTCAGTCCCGCAACTGCCTTTCCATTTATTTCGGGGAATTATTATAACTATTTAGAAGTTCTATGATAATCTTTTTGCTCATTTCCAAAAACTGGAGACATATTCGAAATTTGTTAAAGAAACATAAATTTTATGACTTATTTTAAGAAAGGGCATTTCAAAATAAAAGACTAAAATGTTTTATCTTGGAGTATTAAAATCAAAGTAGTATTTCTTAGAATGTATGATCTCATATTTATTCGACTTATATAATCTCTTCTATTGGTAAAATTTATTAGAGTTTCAGTTTTAAATTTTATAGTTCTATGCTGGTTTACAGACACTTTTGTTGAAGATTTACATTTGTTAAATAATAATACGAATTTTTAAAGATCAAAGGGACTCCAATATTAACAGAGATAATATTGGAGCATGAAAATTCTAATGTACCCGCCAAAATATGAAGTCAAATTTACTTCTAATTTAATTTAATTTACTTCTAATCTTCTTCATCTTGAAAATAACAAAGATGCCAAAAAAGTAAAATTCAAGATATCTAATAAATTTGTGTTAAACTATACGTTGTGATTATATTGATCTTCTTAAAAGAGTTAAGATATAGAATACATAATTCCATACCGTATAAATCACAGTATACTCGTATACATAAAAATTAAGAAACTTTATTAATTCTAAAGTACCACTTTAGACGGAATTTCCGGAAACAGTTATGTAATTCCACTGATTGTAACACAATAAACGCAAAATTTTTACTTTCCACTAATTGATATGAACAATTTTAAAATTGTATGTATACCACAGGCTAAGGTTTGTATACAAATTATTATTCTATTATTAGATACTTCTTAAGCATTTAAACAACATTGCCAAAGAAAGGTTTTAGCCTAAACTGAATTTAAACCGTGCTATGCCCTCATGCAGAGAAACAATAAGCTCGAGATTAAAGTGTATTGTCAGGATAAAACTATTTTATTTGTTTTCAGGTTATTTCTCAACAAGATAATCAACTGCGATACATATTTATCCCTATACGTGGCAACACTTACGGGATTTGAGTGTTAAATTCTGGCGTTATACGCGCGATTCAGTGCTCGTGTTTTCGAGCCATACCTAAAATGGATTTAGTAAAAAAAGTTGGCTATGAATGTCCGAGGAATATTTTACCGTTTTCTCATTCTTACTAAACTATCGGAATACGGAATGATGTTGTTTAATAACGCACAATAAAAATACTGAGATATTTATTTGAGGTATTAAAGCAGGAGAAGTAATACTGAAACTAAATAAATACACAGTTACACAGAGACTCTGTCCAGAGTAAACCCCTTTCCCTACAAAAACATTCCAAGTGCAAGGCTTTGACGCAGAATGTGGAACAGAGGCTTACCACTAAGTGAACTTCAAAGTTCTATTTAATACTGAATGAATTGAGGAAAGTACTGGCGAGTTTTTGTAGAATTGGTTCGAGGGTTCCGGGAATGCAAATGTACAAACTGTGAATTCTTTATATTAGAATTAAAACTGTTTGAACTATTCGTAATTTATTAACAATAGAACATAAATTTAAAATTAATTTATTACTTTCACTTTCTGTTACTATAAAGTATAGACTTCACTTACATTAAATTATCAAAGTTATTTAATTCCTCCTAAACAAGTTTAGGGATCTCCACTAGAATTTTCTTCATTTGTTCTTAATACACTAATTTAAACATACCACAATTCCCGCTAAATGTGGCCATAGATATTCCCGAAAGGCCAAAAATCAAATTAGATATACTCAAATTTTGAACAGTTTAAAACATTTACTTTTTAGGGGGAAAAAATAAAGTTCCAGTAAAAAAAAATTATTGCAAGTTTCTTATAAAATACAGATAAAATATTTGTTTTTTAAGGAAAACGTAGTTTATAATGATCTTGAATCGCATAAATTAAAAAAACCCTTAAGAACTTTTTTGTTACACATGTTACTTATAAGTAATAATGTTTCTGTATTGTAGGTCTATTTATCAATCAATTAAATACTTATTTAAATGGAATGCATTTTTTACGTCCACTAGATACCATAATAAATGCCACATACATACACAAACATTGGTTTAAATATTTCACAGGTATAAATTCTTTTACTAATTGTATTAAAAATACAATCACATATCTTTTTGGTATGGAAAATAACCGAAATATTGCAACTATAGTTAAAGTAGTATGCACCCTCCGTTGTAACTCAAGTTAGTTCTCAGCACAAAATATTGTGTTTCGTGGAAAATACATTTATAAACTCAAAAAATCTAGCCAAGTAAAAGTATTCATAATGATAAAATATAAGGTTTTTGAAATATAAGTAAACATATTAATTATCTACCTCAAATTCGCCATCGTTTAATATATAATTTTATATATTATATATTCTGTACTTTATACGGTATGTGTTACAAAATTTTGTTAATAACAAACAGCTAGTTATTGGGAACTAGTGCGAATTCAATTAATAAATGTATTTATTTTATTCTAACATGATTCTGGTTTCATCTTTGTAACGGATTTGGTGATATTAATATTCAGACATCCAAGACGATATAAAATATATTTTTATTAGTATGCTCCGAGTGAATATTCAGTAAAATTTATTACTAGAATTTTTTAGTATTAAATATTATCTGGTTTGTCTTAAATAAAAATTCCAGTTCTAAATTAAAATAATGGATTTATTTTAAACTGGCAAATTAATAAGTACAATGTTTCAGAATTTTTATCACTCTATTTTCCACAAAGAATTGACAAACCGTTTAGTAATTTTAAAAGGTCCTTTGGCAAGAAATAAAAATATTAAATCAAATATATCAAACTAAAAAACAGAGCTCTCTTCTGAAATAAAATAATAAAGTTTTCAAATAAAAATCAAATATCACTTGGAAATAACTGAAATAAAAATGTTCACTTCTAAGTTCACTCAAAATTCAAAATACAAAATGAAACTTCTCTTTCCACTAGTTTTACCTTTAACTTTCAAGTCTTTGCAATTCAGATACAACTCTCTCAAACAATAATTAATGTTCAATTAATTTCCTATTAATATTTCACAATAAAACAGTTACAATTAAATATTAATAGATTACTAAAATTTCCAAATTTCAATTAAAGTTATTAACAAAGTTCAATTTTAAATCACTATTCTTGCAAGTTTGAACCAAATGTAACTTGTATGATTCTATTGTGCTCTATTGTTCATCGAGAATCAGTTATGCAGATTGCTCTGTAGTTTCTATGAATGTAATTTGTCCTATAAAGAAGACAACAAAATTAATTTCATATCAGATCTGGAAGACTATTTAATTATAACGTTCAGTGAATGTGGTGCTTTACATCAAAATTCCTCTCTGGAAAAATTTAGAAACACGGCGCACCGTAATCAACTCAATTTACGATAATAACCAAAAGAAGGGCGAAAATTATGAGCTAGCGGTTTTTATAGTTCCCCTTCCTCCCATTTCTGTTGGTCATCCGCGGTGTTCTTTTCATTGGCCCAGCCGTATCCAACTGAGAACAATAGCCTTCCCAGATCTAACGTAACTGCAGTACAAGACAAGTTCTGATCAATTCAAGGCAGTGAAGCTCATTCCTAATAATTGAAAGTTACCAGAACTAACTTGCCAAAGGATTACATATTCGTTTTTATCCTAAATTCTCACAATCTAATTAAAATTAAATGCCAATATTTTCTTCCCAAAATTTTCATTTAATTTAAGTTTTAATTTAAAAAAAAACAACCATTTTGGCTTTAAAAAAACGCTACAATCTTGTAATGACTTTAATTTAAAACGAATTCGATGAATAGTTGCTTTTTGTTATGATGAAATATTCTTCAGCCGAATATTGTGATATTTACTATATATATATATATATATATATATGGTTGGGGTATTAGGGCGAAATAAATAAAAGTAACCGAAATGTCGTATAGTGACTTGGAATAATAATGCGAACAGCGTTTACGCAGTGTGTTCTCGGGTATTTTTCTCCTGAAGAATTTTTCTAAATTTTTCCTCCTCAGATACTCTTCATCCCCTATCACGGTCTCATATATCCATCATATTTAGCCTGTGGGATAGCGTTTCAAATCCGGGGTTATGAGATTATTCAAACTTTAAAAAAGAGATTATAATTATTTAATATCTTACAGAAAATCGAACAAACCAGCATTCATCGGGTTGAGGCTGATACACAGACTGGTGGCTGTCCTTTCAAATAACATAAAAAGAGGAATCAGCCTCAATTTGCGCCAGTGACTTTTTATTATAAACAACTAGGAGATCGAGGAAACCCGGATCGGACAAGGGAGAGCTGCCGTAATGGGCTGCTAGTATGTCGTAATGGGTGAGTGGATGAACGATGTAGTGTGCTGCACTGACTCAATGTATATACAAATTTTTTTCAAACAATGAGCGATTATTATTATTATAGCGGTGTTGCTGAATTGTAATTAGTTGGAGATTAAACAATCCAAAAATACATCCACCGGTGACCTTTAGTGATCAATGTTTTTCATTATTTAGGTTGAATTTTCATTATCCATCACTCTTTGCAGATATTTTTCACAAATAAACCATCAAATTAAATAACATTTTTTATTTATTATAATATGAAATTATGGCGTTTTTAGGAACTACTATAAAGACCTCTTTTTTAAGAATATTTTATAAAAACAAAAGAAGACACTTTTTATGTGGTAACTCTTATATTTTAATAGTATCAGACTATTTTCTAAAGAGACCAAAAGGCTTGCAAATTGATGTTCATAATTTTCATCGTCAATTCAACTGTTTTATGCAAATGATGACTGGTTTGAAGATATCTGTTCTATTACCAAATAATTTAGTCATCAAATTATTTTAATCATGTTAAGTTGGCCAAAAATTTACATATAACACACACACACACACACACACACACACACACACACACACACAACACACACACACACACACACACACACACACACACACACACACACACAACTCACACGGATACATACGGGGAAAATATCGAAGAAATTAACTTACAAGTTAGTTTATTATGTTTAGCCGCCAATGGTCAGGAATTGACTTTACAGTCTGAATTAAGTTTAAGACAAAACATTTTTTTTTTATCTAAAACTAAGAAATATCATAATTCTTCCAAAAAGTTTGCAATTCCTCAGCAACTGTGGACATGGAACATCAAAACCAGCTTTGTAAGTATCTAGATAAACTCATAATCCTGAAATTAGTTATGAAAGAGCCCTGCGAATATGTTGTTTGTTTTTGTTTTGGAAAGTTTTTAATCTGTTTTAAATTAAGTACATAACCTTAAATTAACAGTGTTACCTCCTTTATGTATGGTAGAAACAAAATAAAAACTTTTAAGGGCAAATTTATTTATGCAATATTGAACCAACTGTTTTGGTATTTACGAATAATAAAAGAAAACAAATTAAATAATATGCCATTTATGAAGAGTGGAAATAAGAAAACATAAATTTAATTTGAAATATTATGACATTTAAAAATTCTATTTCACAAGGAAAAATAATTGATTGTAATTTTGGAGATACGTAGCTACATGCGCTTTGTTACGTGATCGATCAGGAATGTATTTGAAACGAGTAGAAATGAAGGCAACAAGAGTTCTCTGGAGTCTGAACAACTTATGTTGCTTGATCAAAGGTATCAATGCTTTGAGAGGAGACTGAACACAGACAAAAGTTATTGTCAGCCGTCATAAGACCACTCTCTTATCAACTGATTTTCTAAAGTTAAGCTATCCACTTAAGTTTTATTTATTTTAATTGTTTGCATTTTAGTTTTTTCTTGGATTGCTTTTGTAACTCAGAGAACAAATAAAAGTTATATGATATATTGCATGGTATGTATTATTAAATAAAAAACAATATTAATGGGTTTCAAATATTGCGTCCATGTTTTGCTAGAAGAAACTGCTCATTAAGGCACAGTTATTCTTCTCGTATTCAGGACGCCAACACAATGGCCTTTAAAATGAGATCTTCAGCGATTGGGATGGTAGTGATTCTAAGGGTGGAGATATCTTCAAATGATAAATGATCGTCATTTATACTGGGATTCCATTTCCCATGATTGACTATGACGCCCTTGTTCTACTGTAGAGAAACGATAAGCTGTTGATAAAGTAGTAGTAGATTACATCTGGAGATTCTCTTGAGTCATTGTCACACTTTTTGTGCTACAAGATGAATTACTCAAAATGTATTACTCTATTGTGACTTATCTTGTGTACTGTAGGATATGACTTGTTGCAACACACATATAGTCCATGATCATATGTGTTACTACCTAACTCTATAAATTGTTTCTTTCATAATCCGACATACTTTTCATCGTCAATGCAACTGTTTTATACAAATGATGACTGTTTTTAAGATCCTCTCTCCCCATCACCAAATAATTATGTCAAATTATTATTAAGATCGCATTAAGTTGGACTTGAGAATCTTTTACAGTCAAAAAGCAATAAATTCCGCCGCGTTGTATTCTAAATCCAGCCAAAGATACTTTAAGTGCTACAATAGTTTTTGCATTATTGCTCTGATAAAGAAAATATGTACAGCATAAAATTAAATTATTCTTCTGGTCAAACAATTTCTTCTTGTCATTAAAATCTATTTTCGTGATGTAGTTGTACTTGCATTGTTGCTCCGATTAAGAAAATATAATTCGTTTGTCTGAAAAGTCTGTTTTGGTTAAAATAAAGCCACTATCTACTAGTGGTTGTTGTAATTTACTTCCGATCTAAGGTTTTTCTGGGCGTATGAGCGTTAGCGTTGTGGTCCTCAAGAAGAAAATATATTTATATATGTCTTTGATCAAAAACTTTATAATTATATTTTAAAATTACCCTCTTCCGATCTTAAGTACTGCCGGCGCTATAACAGCGTTTACCGGTCAAGGAAGTTCATTTGAAAGTCTCCTTAGGTTACAAAGAACCTAGGGAACATGTTATTCTGGGAGGCTAACCTTCTGTTCTCTGACGTCATCTAAGCTGGACTTTCGCGAAAAGACATAGTGGACGACGCAGCAGGTGCTTGCTTCAGTGCATGGGACATAGCAGTTGAAGAGATCTATGTAACTCCTCAATCTGAAGGTAAAGTTGCATATAAGTTAACTATATTTCTTGAAAAATATGTACTATCCCTTTTCCTCAGTTCTCACATATTTACATAAGATGAAGTATGATCTGTGAAAACAATATTAATTTCTGTGGTTGTTTTATACTACCTGAAGAGAAATTCTATTTTTATAGTGTATTGCTATATTCAACTCTTATTTTCCAGGAACTAACTTATATTAAGTTATTTCTATGTGATTTTATATATTTTTATTATATTTTCTTATTAAAAGTGTTCATGAGAGATTTCCTTACCGAGAATAATAATTCAGAATCTAAATATAAATGCTTAAACAAGACAAACACTTTTTTCCCGAATGTATGTATAAATATATTATCGTACTTGCTATAAACTATCCATTTATCACAAACCTGATAACGTAGTAAAATAAATTATGCTTCTCTTTTTAATTCGTTCCATTCAGCTGACATTCTTTCTTACAGTATCTTGTTCATAATTTGAGCTTATGGGCATTAACGAATAATCTTAAAATATAATTTTATTAGTTGTGGTTAGGTAGAGAAAAATTTAAACCCTTTTCTTGAATATCATTTAATAATCTTCAGGTGGTTGTTATTAAAAATAAAGGTTTATGTTACAATTCTAAATATCTGTTATGTTATGTACTCAATACAACAAGCTCCGTGAATCTGCGATAGTTCATATATGCTAACTGTGAATATCTAAAATTTTCATATCTTATATAATTGGCAGTCCTTTCTATGAACATTGTATGAGAGTTGGCTCTCAAATATTAAACAGTTTACTATACAGACGTATATTTGTTCTAAAACGTACAAATATACGAACAAAACATTGTATATCGCCAAATTCAATACAATACCTAGCTTGTATACATTAAAATTTATATTATATTTTCATTAATATCGTTACATTGAAAAGAAGGGTTTATGGCTGGTTTAATTTTTGTAGTTAAAACCACTAATATTGATATACCATGTAACGTTATTTAACGCACTCGGCGCGCCACTTAATCGGATTGGAGAATCTGTTCCATTGTTCCGGAGTTAGGGGTAACGTACTATGTAAATAGCCTATATCTGTATTTTATTAGAATGATATAAACTAAAAATCGATTAGAAGCAAAATTGTTTTCCATATTAAAGTAGTAAATGCAAACTATACCCTACACTTGTACTTTTTACCCATACCTTCATGAACAAAACCCTGCTTTCTAAGATTATCTTAAGTATAGTAATAGTAAACATTAATAACAAATTTTAACTGCCATAAACAAGTGCTGTGAATCTTTTTTTAAGCATTTTCTGTTGGTATTAATGCCAAATGTTCACTAATTTGCATTAGCATTATAAAGTATATAGGTCTAATAACTAAATCAGAATCTGTTACTATTAAAAATTTGCATTTACTTCCTTAAATAATCGGTAACAAGCAATAATAATTATATTAATTTTCATATTTCTAAAGCTATGCCATTTACCTGATATTATTGATGAATCATAACTGGGACCTAACGCAATAACTTAAACAGACTTAAGTTTACGTAAAAATGGTATTATATATTGCCCTTTACTATAGGTTCTATAGATACTATAGATACTTATAATGCATACTATAGATTGTATGAAGTATCTTTGTTTTTGAAAATAAGTAAGGACACTATACAAATAATGAACAGTAACTAATTTACAGATCACAAATCACAAATGTTTCAATGTTTATTGAAATTAAATTAGGCTATTGCCACTTATACAAATATTAATGAATGTAAACAATTAATTTGACTGGTATTTGGTTTTCCGATCATATGTTAGTTCGGTTATTTAAACACATATGTGAAAAAAACGGCCAAATATAAAATAATTTAATCGTAAAAAGTAAGGGCTCTGTGGTGTAATGGTAGCACATTCATCCGGCAAGTGAGTGAGAGATCCGGGTTCGAGTCCCGGCGGCTGAGCAAGTACTTTTTGTGATCCAATTAGACGTTTGTGTGTGTGTGTTTGTGTGTATGTGTATGTCCAAAGTTATATTGGTATCATTTGATTTCGATTGAACAATCGAATTAAGAAAATATTCAGGTTATGCAATAGGTTTTACAAAAACATTACAAAAAAGGCTTTAATTAGTAAAATAGCGTCTTTTGTTGAATTACCAAAATTGAATTTCATATTATTAATCCTTTTTAGTACAATGCCTAAACATCCAGTAAAGCAAGCAAGAGGAAGTACTGTAAAGTTACAAGAGTGCATCATTAATTAAGGGACACGAAAGTACTTGTTGACGGTCCAGCAAGAAACTTCTTTTTAAATGAGATTTTTAAGTTACGAAAGACTTTCTGCTCTTTCGTAATGAATGGAGTTTTCTCTTGGGGACAAAAAATCGTGGAGATCTTATTTTAAATGTGGGATATTATTGAAATTGCAGTTACTAAGTAATAAAAGCAAAAGTATTTACATAGTACTGAATAACACAGTAATGAATAGATTAATAAACATTTTATTCTATAGTTAGTAAGTATTTGAACAGCGAATTACCAAATTAAACATTAAACATACTGATAATGACACTTTACATAAAATCTGGTTATTACAAGTCTTGGATATTTGAAGTCCAATATCTTTGCACAAAATGTGATCAAGGAAAATAAATATCGTTTTCACCGTAAAGTCACTGAAGCAGGTACTCAAAGTATACTCACTCTTCTCTTTAGTCAAATCAGCTCCAAGTGACAGAATTACGGTTGGCTAGACTATGTTTTATGTTTCATGTGGCCGTTACGAATGTTTTAAAACGATTTATGATGCTGTCAGTTGTAAGATTTAATGTTTATGTTAATCAGTTTTTGAATCAGAATTAGTGGTCCTGTGGTTGTGTTTTCAACCAATTTAATGTTGTTATATCAATATTCAATGGTTTGAGTCTTCAGCTATTGTGCACTTGTGATCATTTCCTCTTTTGTGGTAATATTATCCACTCTAGTTGTACTGATATATATACAACCATGATTCGGTAGTTCTGGCTTAATTGTTGATCATTGGTTTTTGACACATTGACCTTTGATTCTTTCAAAGTATTGCTATTGTGTCCTTCATTATGGGTTCTTTGGATCCGAAAACATTCTTTACTTTGTATTTTTTGTCCACAACTATGCTATAAAGAAATTTAATTCACTTATATTTATCCAGTAAAAGAAAGTAAACTTTTTGTCCAACGATATTGAGTCGTTAAATGCTGTGTTTGAAATATGAGTTCATAAAAGACAGCTTATTCGAAAAGAAAGTAAATATTTAAATACAATATACCCAGAGTGCCATATCTAAAACTAACAAATGCATACCTAATATTTTATATATAGTACAGCAATGTTTTATATATAATATATATATATATATATATATATATATTATCCGGTTAGCATTACCCTAAATACTACATTCGAGAACCATCTACATCACTATAGGGCTGAGGATGAACAATCATCGTACCGATGTTTCGACGTAAAAAATTTACTTAGAAACCCGTGTCTGCACATGCTATGCAACACAATAAAACCTTTGAAAATAGTTTTCCCTCTAATTTACACCTAATTTAGTTCCAAAATTATTGAAATAAAGAATACACTAAATTATTGTTAAGAAGATATGAACATGCAAACATATTGTCTCTTTAATAAAAATCATTAGTTGGATTGAATCTGAGATATGGTTATTTTAAATGTTTTTATTCAAACAATTGTATCTATCTCTGTGTTTAAGAAACGATCCATGTTTTATTTTTACTTGTTTCGATACCATATGTTATTGCTGTTAGCAATGTGTTATTATAACCTTAATTTTGCTATTCTTTAATATAAGAAATGTATTTTGTTTTCATATAATATATATTTATAAT
>NW_025779926.1:0-58236 GCF_021130785.1 Homalodisca vitripennis
TGTAAAAGGAAAGTTAGATCTACACTTTAATAGGGCTATATAAATTTAGTACGTAACTAAGTGCACTATATAACGTTACTATAATCTACAGGGGTCCTAATGCATGTTACAATGAGTAGTAATAAAAGACTACTTTATCCATAAATAATTGAGCATCTTTACCGTAACTTTTTTTTAAGTTAGTACAACCATTTCTAATTTTTTACTAAAAAAAATTAAAATGTATAATCATTCTCGGGGCAGTTCAATACAGCATGTGAGTTCCTATTGAGATGCAGCATCCCGTAATGAATGGTAGATTCACTGCTGCCAAACAAAGATTATTTATTAAATAATCCCAGTGCCAATTAACCTGTGTGATTGCTGATTGGAGAATTTAACACAAACGTAGACATACGGGAAATGATGTTATTAGTTTTAATTCTGTATTGTGTTTAACGTGTCTAAACTAATTTGAGAGGAACCAACCACTTTGGTCACTTTCTCGCTACAAGGAAATACAGTTATATCATATACTGAAGTAGTACTAATTCAAGTTATTGTTTCTTTCAATGATTACTGAAATTATTCACATATAAATTGTGCTGTGAATTATCTTAAATACAATGAAATAATTAATAAAATCGTTACGCAATCACTAAAAATAAATCCACTAAAATTTACATTTCATAGACTCGTTGTAAGTTTTAATACTTTTTTTACAAAATTCTCTAAAAATTGTTATAAAACTAACAAAATTGATTTAAAACTATATATAACGATAATATAATCACACAAAAATTTGTTAAACAAATAAAGATCCGATATTAGACTTGTGGATTTACAGCAAATTTACTTAAATACTTATATTATGTTCCTCAAGAATCGCTGTGAATTAAGTGATAAGGGTTTTTATAACATGACTAATTTATAAGTTTTATCTTTAATTAGTATTAAATTTAAAATACAACGATATCACTCTACCTTAACAGGTTAGAATATTAAAAATCAGAATTGTAATCAACAGATGAGAAGGTGAGAGAGAAACTGTGGTCTGGGGAGGAGGTGCCTGTACAGCTAATTAGACTCTAACAAGGTCTGGCCATGAACTAATGAAAGTGCAGAGCACAGCGTTGTTTCCTAGGCCCCATCCATGACTATTCTTTAATTTTTTCATTTTGAACATACGATATTTCAGAATTTGTTAGAGATCAATTAAAAAAGAATGTTTATAAGAAATGTTGGAAGAAATTATATAGCTATGTTCTATTTGGATTAAGGGGAATATCTATCTTCCAATGGCTGGGATTGAAACTTTTATTAAAGTTAATCATGAAAAAATATATTAAATTTGAGTTTTAAGAAACGAGGTACTTAACTAAATAGTCCGGTTTACTTTTCATTTTGAAACGTCGACCCTCCTAGACCCGTAAAATATTAGACATTTTTGTTGTAAATGCATGGATTTAGTAATTGCATTTTTGTTTGAAAACATTTTTTATGTTTCTCGTATTACATGATACCAATAATAAACCTCTCAATAAATAAGTCAGTTTCAACTAGAAAGCTTAGATACCCTACATAATTGTGCAGACATCTATATAATATTTTAACCACAAGTTAAAAATCTTGGTCGTAAGATTTTTCTGTTCCTCGAATAATATACACGGCTTGGTCATGGTGTTTCTGTTCTGTTTTACAATACATAGAGTATTTAAATTAATTGAGTTGGATGCATGCCCTCACAAGAATAGTCTGTTAGGGCATATCAATGAGCATTGCAATTGAAATTTTCAAGCATTTGCCTGTGGTGTCTTTATAATCTTCAGTGATAATTTTGGGAACGTAATTCCGATGCCTAAAAAACCAAATGGCTCCGTTTAACAAACATTTGTTGACATTGTATTTTCTGTTAACATTGTAGGATTTTTAATAACTACTCACTATATCATGTAGAAAGAGAAAACACTACTTTTTACATATTAAATGAGAATGTTACAATTATGTTTACCATCTTTCATTAGGTTATGAATTAAAAATCTAGGCCTAGGTAATAGGTACAACTTTGTTTCAATAAATGTTTTAATAGCAGCCATACTGTAATTAATGGATTATAAAAATAAGTTGCTGTTATTTCCTCTATGGCAAAATATATTTCTCTTGGTATAATAAACACACAAAACATTACTTAGAATATATATATTACATATTGTTTCTCGATGCAATACTCAGGGGCGTTAACGATTTCTTGAAAATAACTATATAAAAACAAAAAAAGCAAAGATGTACTAGACTCAAGTTCTTTTTCTACATTTAATGTATAAAGAAATAAAGTATTGAAAATCAACAAAAGGACAAAGAAAACCAACTTAATGGATACTTTCCAAATACCATTTAAGATACTTTTGCTCCATGCATTCCAATTTTTTATAAATAATCTCAGTCAAAAAATAAAGCAAAAGACCCTTCATTCGGTCTGATATTTCTTCCATATAATCCCTTCACACAACCAGCTTATGGATAAGACCTATTCGGAATAAAGTGAACAGTAATCAAGCTTCAAATGTAGACAACGAAACTACAAAGATATATATACCTTACAGGATCTGTTATATAAAATGTGTAAACAATTAATCGTAAAAGATATACTCTTGTTTATAAGAAAAAGTATCTATAGTACGTGCTGCAAAGAGAGGGTGAAGGGAGAAAGGGAGAGATAGATTTCGTTTACATAAAACAACTTTTCTGTTGAAATGAAATAATGAACTATATATTCTAAGCATAATGTATTATGTAGCGAGAGGAGGAAACGATTAATTTAGCAACATATAGTGTAGGCGCCTATCCCGTTACCTTCCTGTTCCCTATATAAGGAAAAACTAAGATTATACATAGGTTCTTTAAGCCTTACTTCACTTTTAACTGAAACTGAATACAGTTATTATAGATTTTGAAGTTTTCATTCCATCTATATTCCGCTGTAGAATGGAAGGGTACGATTAAATGGGTAAAGAGGTCAGGTTATTTTTCGATTTATGAGATGAAATTGGCGTTTATACTACCCCCGTAATCGTTAAGTCACTTGCTATTCATCCGCAATGGTATTAACCCTATGAACCGGATTTTCCTTAGCGGATGTAACTGGCTATTTTTCCATAATTTAAAAATTTCTTCATTATCTGTACTAATTTACTATTATATTGTTATTATGTTTATTTTGACCTACTTTTGTCCACATACCGTTTTAGATAATATGTGATGTTAAAACAATTATTAATATAATTCCTGTATTTCCCTTTAGAAAGGAAATTTCAAACTGTACATATGTTTAAAATATAATATTCATTTAAAGCAGTTTATTAGAAAATATTTATCACTAATTTTTATTCCACTTCTTACAAAATATATTTAATTACAAATGCATCAAAACTCCACTTAAATTTACAGCTCTATTTCCTGTCCTCTTTTACGGAGTAACAAATCACGTGGAATATTGAAATTTGGACATCGCGTACTAAGTTTAATATATCCAATTTCATAAGAACACGCTCATCCCTGGATTAGATTTAAGGTAAGATTTTTAACCGGGCTATCGGTCAGAGGGATACTTTACCAGAAACCTACATCCTATAGCCTTGTGGTTAAACCTGCCGAACGTTTTTAAAAGGAAATCTAGGAATCCTACCTGAAATTTCTGAGCACTGTATATGTAGAATTAGTAAAAGTGAATTGACCAACAAATATTCTATTAACGGTTTACTTGAGCACCTCCAACCAACACAACTGAAGAAACAGTTTAAGGTCCATTTAGTTCCAAAATTATTTTTCAGAAATTATTTTTTTGATATTTCAATTTTGAAAGAGTAAAAATAAACATTCTTAATTTTTCAGGTATGTTTTTTTGTGTTCTTAAAAAAAAATTTTACATTACTCAAGCACTGCATATTTATACCTCGCAATTGGCAGAATCGCTGTTGTTTTACACGTTTATAGATAGTTTAAACAAGCCTGTGTTTCATCGTCCTTATATTGTATCGTTACTCATTTCTTAGTTTTTTGTTAAGTTAGTAAATTGGAACATCTGCAATTTAAGCTAAACGTATTTCCCCTGAATCTACTGTTACATATGTATTTTTGTGGTAAAACTTTGAACGCTATTCTGATGTAACTAACTTTTTTCAAAAGTTTTTAATCTGTACCATGAAGTTAAAAAAACTGTATTATTAATAAAGAAATTATTTCGTTTAACTATCTTGGAGAATTACATGAAAATTATGAGTAACGGCTCTAGATGTTCGTGTCCCAAGCAAAAGGAAATTTATGTATCAGCTAAAAGGAGGCCACTCTTCTCTAGAAATCCACCACTTTTAGACAAATAGATCGCTTGCTTCTTTTAATTCAGCACAAGAACCAATTCAAATTGCAAATTACGCCTCTTCTAGTTCTTAGGCTCTGAAGTGTAAATATTGACACAGTAGCCATCAAAGATGCTGTTTCCACACATGTTTCAGTTATTAACCTACATGCGAGACTTTATTAATACCCAGTATACAGGGTGTAAATTAAGTCCTAAAAACGCTTGGATATAATCAAAACTAATGGAGAATATCGATGTACAATCCTTTTCTCGTCAGAATTCTGTCAGGGATCAAGTGACAGTTAGTTCCGCAACACGAGGACCCGTAGACTAACCGATTCTATTTTCAAAACTGAACTGGCCATGTAATTGTTTTCTATCTGAACTCATGCTAGTGATGGTTCCATTTTCGATTTCAACAGTTTATTGAAAGCAAAACTTAAGCCATCACGTAATAAAATGGATACATTATCTTGTGATTATTAAAAATAATGCATTATTTTTTAACCATTTAATTAAATACGACATTGTACTGATCAACATCCAAGATCAATACAAATTCGCTAAGATTTTTTATATTGAGTTTGTATTGATTCTTTTCCCTTCTGTTTTCCTCGTTGGTACAATGCCTTTAATATGCGTTTTTACTTGCATTGTAACTGCAATAGATAATTTTATTGTTTTATTATTATCAAACTAAGCATGGAAAAACCATTGTTAGTTCAATTCTATTATATATCAAATTTGTATTTGTAAAATACTTGCTTAAGTTATTTACACAAAGCCAATATTTTATATTACTTCAAGTAAAAGGAGGTGAAATAGAACTAAACTCAACATTTTGAATTGAAATACCAAACATTACATACAAAAAATACTCTAATCGAAGTAGGCGCAACCGTTTACAAGTAAATAACAATCCCACTTAAATAAATTAATATAAAAAAAATTAAATAATATTATAGAAAAATTTTGGAATTTAAAAAATATTATCATTAACATTAGTGATATAGGAAAGCACATATATTTAAATGCATTAGGCCTATCTTAACAACGCCTAAGGAGAAATTATACTCCTTCCTTACACATTAATTATATATGTATAAAATGATTGTATTTATTTTATAAAACTGAGACAAAACCAAAAAGTTGAGTAATTGCACTTGAATATTAATTATTAAAACACTTCTAAAACATATGTATACAGCACGAAATGTAACTAACTATTGAACAATTTATCTAAAAGTAACTAAAAACAATCTTAGCATTAATAATTAAAATACATTAACTTTATTTATTACAACGATATCAAAAATATTCTATTCAGAAATAAATAAAAGTATTAAAAATTCAATTATACTATCGAAAAATATAATTATAAAATGTAGGATTTGAGTCAGTTTATACAATTCATTGATGCAGTACAAACTCTGTGTGTGGTATTAATAGTTTTCAGAATATGATGGTTTTATTGCGTTTTATTTATTTTGTTTACTCTAACTAATATAACATTAATTTACTGTACAGTAATTAGTAATAACAATAGCATATTATCAAAAACCTAAGTTAATTAGGTCTTTAAAAACAGCAATAATTAATATTATGAATTTAGAGTTTTTGAAAGAACCGAACCATAATAAGACATGTAATATTATAATATTATAGAAACAATACGTAATTGCCGATGTAATGAAATTTTATTTTCCAAACATAAGTACCGTATTGACGAAATTATATCAAATAATCAATGAATTTTTAAGGTACAAACAAAAACATACTAGTAATAATAGTGTAATGTACAGTATTAAATTTAAACATTGATTTATAACAAGGAATAGGGTTTACGTAACGAAACGTGCAACGTTCTTGTAAAATAAGCAGTATATGTCATTTGATACATAGTAAATGTACTAAAAGACAGGTATTTTATTAATATAATTTTTACTCACAGCTATAAACACCAGTTCAAGTACTGCAGTGTAAGCACGATCTCTTATAACCCATCGTCAAAAGAACCACGTCGGGTGGTAGTCTCAGGCAGGTACCTTACGCCTTGTGTCCGTCCCCTTACGAAATAGATAAGAAATGTCCCCAACAGTTTTACGAGGTAGACCTACAGGATATTTTACCATTTTAATTTAACGTTATTTATAAAAAAACAATCTCCTATTTATATCGAATAATTAAATACGGATGCTATCTTGGTAATTCAATAATAACTATGCATATTATTATTCATCTCCAAGAGTGCAAAATTATCGATAAGACATAAATAAGTTATCGAACAGAATATTTGAGAGCATTACGTTTTTTTTACTGTAGAAGGAATATAATAACTATATCTTATGGTTTATATACGTATTATAACCATGAAGTGTTTGTTGAAAGGCTCAATACAAGCAGATACAAAGGGTAGAATATATTGCTCGTGAGATAAAACCCGTGGATTGCGCCGAAGATGCGGCTATTTGTTGTTCATGAGTCTTTTGTAGAGTACACTTGAATATATACATGAGATGGATTGTATCATTGCTTTGGAAACTTCTCTATTGAGATACTCTTGCGTAAATTGGGTTTTACTTTTCCAAACATTTCTTATATTACACTATTTATTGAGTACGATTGTTAATATTTACGGCAGGTTTCTACCTATACTAATTAACAAAATCATTTCATTCAAAATAATTTAAATGGAAAACATATTAAATATATTTAAATGTACAGTTTCGTCATAAATAACAAATATTATATCATTATGTGAATAGGACACTCCTCCCTAAACTGATATTTATTTTATATTTGGGTTTCATGCACTATTAAAGAATCAATTGTTTAGTTAATATGTAAATATTTTATTTCCTCATAATCCTTTTTAGCGTTTGTTTTTAAACCACTTTTTAGTAAAAAAATCACAAACGAATATAGCCACGCACCTTTAATTGAATGTAATATTAAGCCAAAAACTATAAATAAACATTTAAAAAGTAATTTTATTTACTTCATTTTAAATATTATTGTTTTATTTTTATGGGATCTTGAGTCAAGGAGTAATAGTTCTTTTCCGTTGTTTATGTTATGCAGAAAAATCAGTTTACCGTTTTCAAAAAAATGGTTCATACATGAATTCACTGATGATTTGGAAGTTTTTTACAGACATGTCTACCAAGTTTTTAAAAAGCAAATGAATAAAAGGGGCCTAGTCCCTTGTCTTACCCAAGATATTTAATTTGATCATGAGACTTATGGATAGCCCTGGAGGACTGGCGATAGCTTTAGTATTTGTAATGAATCAGTATCACCAACTCAGAAAATAAGCGTTTAGCTGTACCTTTGTAATTTTAGGTTGAAGACACATTAACACGTAAGAAATTTATGCCTGCAAGAGAAACAAAATTCATCGGATCATCGGTGGCGTAATTAGAAAATATAGGGGTTTGGCAAAGCATAAATTTTCCATTACCAGTCCAAGTTACCTTTGAGTGATTTAAATTGCTTTCCTATGTAGACCAAAGCAATAACCGTATGTTTTCTGCAAAATTATCATCAAACTGCTGCAACCTTACCCCACAAAAACCAAGTATATCCCATGTTTTAGTTTTAAAAAACCCAGTGATGAAAGTTGGTTGCCCTGCATGTAATTCCAACAGATCGGTACCAATGCAACTGGTGCTTATACATATATTTCTTCATTTCGTGAAACATGTATTGTTTTGCCATACTTCTATCTATATTTACTGAAAATTTTAATTAAATTTGTAATTTTTATATAGTATGATGTCCCGCGGCCCGTGATGTCCAAGGGGTCACTAGGCTTGGTTTTTGGTCTGCCAGGAAAATGAATTTATAAGTGAAAGTAAAAAATAATATGTAAAAAGATAAAACATCTAAATTGTACTGTGATACATTTTGAAAATATTTTTAAAATTATGAATAATATATACCAATATAGTATTAATTGTATACACAGTGTCAATTTAAAGTCTGCATTTTTTCAGCATTATTTTTATTCCAGCATTTAGCTTAATGAATTTTTACAAAACTAAAAATTCCTGGACAATAAGAACCACCAACGAGATTTCGACCACTTTCCACATTTTGTTCACTTCCTCTGCCGCGAGTTTGATTTAATTACTAAACAATTTTATATCTAGTGGAAATTTCTTACTCTGTGTACAGTAGTGGTTGTGGAAAGGGTTAAAATGTAAAGTATTGTTAGCTATTAAAATTTACTATATACATCTAAGAATATAATTGTAAATAATTTCAAATAGTATTTAATTTAGTTTTAAATATAATTTGACTGTTATAATCATTTTTACACAGAACAAATAAATACATTTAACAGATTCATTTTCAAATAATATTATGTGTTTGCTGAAGTGCAACTTTTGAGACCAGTTGGTTGAACCCCTTAAGTACTGTCTAATTAAAGTGTACACCTGTATTATATACAGGGAACAATAATGGTGGTGTGAAATTTCAGTAAATTTGGTCAAGTAGTGATTGAGTAACTTCTCGCAAAAACATACATATTATTAATTATATTATATTAATCATTAGGTTTTTACAGTATAATAGATTATACAGCATAGTTTATTTAAACGGTATGTGAATTTTTTTAAACTTGTTACTTTAACAATGTTAAATTATTGCTATTATATTTAGTAAGATGTTATATAAAAACACAATTTCTTTTAAAAAGTGTTCACTCTGCAGCTCAGTCCTTTAGTTTGCAAAAAGAGCAAGTTAAACTTGCATGGATAAATTATGATGAGTTAAACATTTTAATAACCAAAACGTTTTTGAGATCTATAAGATCCACAATATTGATCTGCCGTTTTTAAAAAGATATTGCCTAAAGAGATCGAAGTTATTGTGATATTAAATTTAACTTTGTAGCCCAGTTAAAAATAGTTAATTATAAGCGTAATAATGATAAATGAACGAAGATGTTTCTTAGGAGTTAACTTTCACGAGTATATTTGTAGTTCATACACAAGTGAGACACTTCGTACATAACTTATTCAACTTTTTTATGCAAGAAAATCAATCTTACTAAAAACATGTATATGAGAAAAGAGGCACTATCACAAAGTACTTCATTAACATTTATACATATTAATTATTAGAAAGCAAAGTAGAATTTCTTATCAAAAAAATATATAATACGTATAGTTACGAATTTGTTTTTCCGTCAAGAACACTAACAATATTTGGCTTAAACATAAATATGGTATTTCTCCTGTATTATTAATGTATGAGAAATTAAAACAATAATTTATGTAAAACAATAACCGCGTTGTTCCGATAAATAATATAATATATTAAACCGTTATATAACAAACTAAAGTAGACCTTTTTTGTTTTTTGCCGAAGTACACTTCTCATTTCTACGTGTTTACATGTATTATATTTATCGGAACAAGGTAAGGAATTTTTTTATTGCACTGGTAACGTATGTACCTAAAGTCAACGGTTTTTGAAATGAGTAAGTTTCTTTAGATATACAATCACCTTACTTAGTTTATCGAGTAAAACCTTAATAGAAAAACTTAATATTGTACTGTAAATACATTAGACTAGGTGTGAACTGAAACGCCCAGAAATGAACGCTTTTGGATCGAAGTCTTAAGTAGTTAATATATTTAATTCGTTGGCACAACGTGGCAAACCCAAGAAAGGCTTTGGAAACAATTTGGATCAGAAATAGACCACAAAAGCTGTAAATAAGCGATGTTTAACCAAAGTAGTTTTTAAACGTAGGTACATATTTTATTGATAAGGCCAGCGAAGCAAACTCAATTGTAATATGGGAAATATAAATAATTTGAACCAGACATGCCCCTATACACGCCAAAACTTGTAAGAATATTTAGTTCCTCAACCTCTGATCGTCTAACTATGAACTTTCAAATAGCGTTAACCTGATCTTATGAGTACTTACATTTTAAAAATTTTATAGAGTGCAATCATAATTCATCATTACGTCAAGTTCTTAGACAAAGTAGGCTACGGATTCTAATTGAAATACCAAGTGCAATGCGCGGGTTATAGCAATTAAGAAAATGTTAATGACTTTTATCGTTTAAACCATTAGAGCCAGCACTAAGAAGTCCTAGAAGCACAATGATTGCCATAGCAGCTGTCAATGACACTTACAGCACAACTCAGCAACAGACTGGTATTTCTGTGTATAGTTGTCTGCTAAGGGTGGCACGCTCCGGTAACGGTTATTGGTTTAATTTAATCGAAGGTAGTTCTGACATTTAAAGCTACTTGAAATATTTCGTTAGAATTTATTCCTTTATACTTATCTCAATACATTAAAGGAGTCCATATTTTAAGGTAATATTTAAGGTTTATTTCAGTAACTGCTACTGTACATAATCAATATATAAATAGTTCGTCATGGGAGTAAATACATTTTATAGTAATTTCCATTGTTATTATACTTGTAAATATGTCTCATATGCGTGATAATAAAAGCAAATAAATAATATATACAAAAATGGATTATCCTCTATAATTAAAGCAAAACAATGAAGTAATATTTTACATTACAGATGTATGTACCGGAAATTTACAAAGCCTTAAAATATAATACAAATTTAATAATATTTTAATAACGTAATTTTGTCTTCGTATATATATTTTAATCCATATTTCCAGTTCATAGAGGTAATTTAATTCATTATACATTATTGTGTAAAGAATTTAGGAGACTATCTAAAATAATAAATCTCCTTGGACTTTGTGAATAGTTCTTATTCTCGCTTTTCGGTTTCTAATGTATTTTTTATCTCTCTGTTAATTCGAATGCCATACCTTTCAAAACCTTATTCAGTGAATTATTTTGAGATTGAGAAATAAAATTCAATCCTGGTCGTATAATTAAATTAATCGTGTAATACTAACGAGCTAACAATACAAATACAAATACAAAATTGGTTATACGACACGCCGTCTAAGGAAGTTTTGAAGTCAGGCGGTCGATTTAGTATTCGTAGGTAGACGGCCATGAAGGTGAAATCCAAGATAACGATGGAGATACACTTCACAATAGCTAGTATCGGCGAGGGAGACCAATGGTTATAAGGTACTCCACATCTATCTAGAGCCAAACACTAGATAAAGCTTGCACGTTGCCTCTTCCTTGCCCTATATTCGGCGTTTATAATACTCTGTAAACAACACATATACAAAATAGACAACGATTCCAAGTCTGTTGCAGTATACGATTGTCACATAGTTATACGGACACGATTACAATCGACATTACTCCGATCGGTTTACTGCCTTAGCAACGGGCCGATACCAGGGACATCACCGCTTAGTAAAGTAATTTTGATTTTTGTCATCAATTATATGTACACCTACGTCTTGGGTGGGATTCTGCCTTTGACGTTCAGGCATTATCTTGTGAATAAACTGCTTACCACCGCCCAACGTCTGCTAGATAATCTACGTGTATCAGATTCCCAAACCAATTGCTACTTTCGTACTAAGCAGAATCACTATTGCAAAGCCTCATCATTGGTATATAATACTAACTTTATTACCAATAACGTAACATCAGTTTACGCGACATTACGTAAGAAACCCTCGTATTGCTACGCTACTATCTGTATTGCATTAGACTGACGGGGAATTTATAGTTGTAAATGTTGGGTATGTAAATATTTGGATTCAGACTAACATCAGTATTTGTGTGAGGGCCAACGTCAGATGCTTATTCCTCAACGGTAACAGAGGACAAGTAAATCAATTATAATAATGATGATGCCGAAGATATAATGATTCATTTTTTGATACCATTACTCATAATCATTTTACATAACGTAGATATGGTGGGAGGGTTGATTTAATGTAAATGTTGAGTATAATTCCAGATCACCTTCCTCATAGGGGAGTGACTGGAATCTAATGATTTATTCATGTCCATCCAGTTATATGGAGTCATATTCAACTAAAGAGATAAAAAAATGTCGACGACGAACACTGACAAAATTTTCATTTCATTTCATTGCACATTTCTGCACCTAGAATACTGTATATTTTGTAGTCTATGTTTTTTCAGATTTTGAAAATATAAAAAGAATTTATATTGATCTTTTTAGTCTCTGGACTTTTTATTTCAGACTAATATGACACCTGCTTCAAAGGACTTTGGAAGATTGTGACAGCGTCATATTTCAGATGCACTAAGAAAAAGGTGAACTAGAGTTAATCTCACCATTTAAAATTTTGTTTTTATTGGTTTCCTTTATATTTTATTTTTCTAACGTGAATCATGATTAGGATATCTTCTAATGTTACATCCTATTTATGATTGATAAATTCCTTTTAATCAGTGATATATTATTTCACTGTACTATCCATTACCGCACCAATAAATGTGATAACATTAGTTGCCTTTGGCTGAGTCTAGACTAATTAAATTGCATTATTCTAATTTCTAGTGGATGCTTAATTCCATACCTACAGATGTTTTTATCTAGAAGTAGAAGGTAGATTCAAATACCGAAAGTCTTTTTTTGTCAAATATATTAATATAAAATAGTTTATATTACGTTATTATTTCAAATTATACATCATTCTCACTAATAACCTTCAATCATGTATACTTGATTATTTGGTTAAATATAATACAATTCAAAGACAATAAGAAATTGTAGGACACAGCGATTCTTCTGTGAAAGATTAATTGTATAGTAATGACAATTTTATTAAACATCCAAAATACATATAAATATGCATACGAATGAATGTAATTATTGTCATAAGAAACAATACTGTGTTTAAAGCATTATATTTAATCTAAAAAAAAAACAAAAATAAGTGTTACTTCAATAAAACCCATATTTTGGAACTTAATACTATATTTTTTGTAAACAAAGTGTACATATTTTCAATCCTAAGTAGTGCAATGCTATATATTTGTAACTATTCGGAATACAACAAGTTGAATATTTGATAGACAACAGGGAATGTAGGTTAGATATTATAGGACTTCCCGTGAGGTATGTGCCGTAACTCATTCAACATAATGAACATTAATCACAAGTGTATTGTAGAAACGCTGCGATTAATATCAGAAATATCAAGTACCACATAGCGGTAAGTCTATCTCCTTGTTTAATAACAATGAATATTTTAGGTTTATAAAGCTCTATAAATTAAAAACCGGTACATTGATATACATAGTATTGGTTATTATTAAATAATTTCTTTATCACTATATATTTTATTTGTTTCACATGTATACTTCTGAAAAATAACAACAAACAATCAACGAGTTTATGTTCTGTTATATTACTTTTCATTCAGAGATTCCAGTAGACATATCACAGTAAAAAATTTTCTTACTCCAAAAGCAGGTAACGTAAAAATTACTGCAAAAATTCACTCTAGAATGTATCTAACAAAATTTATCCAACGAAGTAACTATACCTATTGTGTTTATAAGTTACTGAAAACGTATATTTACTCTTTATATTATAGACAGTTTACTAAATGTGTTTTTTTTATCATTCAAAACATTATTACCCGTAAAATGTATCGAAAAAGTCAATATTTAAGTAATATAACTCAGAACTCCATAAAAACCGATGATTACTATTTCCAATAGTGATGTAGAGATAGTAATAGTAAAATTTCACACCACGTTTCAACCCTCATAGATGTTTTTAGGCAATACAAAATTTTCGTAGGCAGATTTTCGACGAAATTGGGCATGCATATTGCTTGCATTAAAAAATAGACATGTTTTGTACTAATATTTATAAAATAACCATTCTAGACTATTGTATTTGGATACATAACAACTTAAAATTTTTAATAAAAATGTATCATCATTTAAAGGGCAGTTTAATACAACATGTAGTTTCTTATTGAGACGCAGCATCACGTAATGAAATGTTGATTCACTGCCAACAACATTGATTATTAATTAATAATCTGGTGCCATTGAACCTGTGTAAAGCTGAATTGGAGAAGTAAACACAAACGTGGAATGTCGGAAATAATGTGATTAGTATTAATCAGGTATTGATTACGTATATACTCTAATTGAAGAGGACGGACCACTTTCGTAACTTTCTCCCACATGGATACAGTTATATCAAATAATGAAGTGGCCTATGTAAAGTTATTGTTTCCTTCAATGATTAATAAAATTCTTCATATATTAAGTGTGTAGTGAGATTTATCTTACATGTAATGAAATAATAATAAATTCTGTACGTAATTAGTAAAATAATTTGAATTGTGGATTAATTGCTAATTTACTTAAATACTTTTTTCCTCAAGATCGCTGTGAATTAAGTGATTTGGTTTTATAACATGTCTCATTTATAAGTTTATCTTTAAATAATAATTTTTTTTAATAACAAGATGTCACTTTAGCTTTAGAGCTCGGAGTGTTGGAATCAGGAATTGTAATCAACAGCGGGAGGATGAGAGAGAATCGTGTGGTCTAGTGAGGAGGTGCCTATTCTGTACTGGCTAATTAGTCTCTAACAGGTCTGCCATGAACTAATGAAAGTGCAGAGAACAACTTGGTTCCTATCTACATCCATGAATTCCTTAAATATGTTCAATTTAAACATATGTAGTTCTTAATTGTTAGAGATCATTGAAAAAATAATAAATTTCAAAATTTAAATTATATCTTAAAAAAATTATATGGGTAGCGCTTAAAAATAATTGATTATAAATGGGAAGTAACATAAAAATACATAGAAATTCAGTTAAAAATAGGTACTAAATATCATTTAGCGATTGAATTTTCCTTTCGAAACTATTCACTCCTACACCTATAAAAAGCTTGTTGTCGTTGTATTATGTCCTCAATAAACGATAACATTTTGAAACTCTCAATAAATTATCCTTGTTACCCAGAAAGCTTAGATACCCTTTTATATTTTTATATGGTGTACGGTAGAACGGTAGATTTGGAGTTGTAAAGTAATTTACGTTATCTCTCTTTCTCTCTCTCTCTCTCTCTCTCTCTCTCCTCTCTCTCTCTCTCTCTCTCTCTCTCTCTCTCTCTCTCTCTCACTCTCTCTCTCTCTCCTTCTCTCTGTTTTTGTATGGCAGCATAGATCGAGGTTTTAGTTAAAGCAATTATTAAAATTGTAAACTGTTATTCTTCGAGTTCTCATTTATTAAAAAAGAATTCGTTGTTCATTTGAAAGAGCAACATTGAGAAGAACAATATTGTTTGGCCAGAAAATTGTGACTTTTGGAATGTTGCAGGTGACGTTGTCGATAGCAGTTTGTGCAGTCGGCGTTACTATTGTACCACAGCGAATCAACTACGCTTTTTTGTGGTCGGATGTGTGTGTTCATCGCGTCGCCATTGAAATCACCCATTAGGATATAATTCAGTTAAAGGTTGGTCATGTCTCTCAGTAAAGATTCTAGTTTTAAAAACAAAAACAGGTTCGCTTTCTTTGGGGGACTTTAAATACAAAAGCCGAATGTTTTTGAGTTGTTGATGTCGATTTTTATTCCGGATGATTAAAAATATTTTTATAGATGCCCACATAATCTTTACACATCGATATGATATTTTATCACTCTTTAAATATCGTCGCTTAAGAAACAGGACCGCCTAAGTGACATTTTTTGTTGAAATTGAGTTATTGGTATCAATGGACGCAGAATTTCTCTGCGGACCGTTTGGCTCTGTTAGTTCAACAAAACTCTAACAGATAGCGTCACTAACGCATTTGAAACAGCCCCCGCCTATCTGCAACCTCAGTGGCAGTACCGCCTATATAGCGAGGCAAGCCATCAGGTCAGTAGATACCGGCTCGCATTTCGTCACTGTTCTATTGGAATTGTGTCTACATTGTGCAACCTATGGCCGTCATTAAGGTAAGAATAAAACTATGTTTTACTCACGGAAAAGCTCTTTGCTTTGTGATCTTGTTTATAGTGAATTAACACTACATTTATCTAAAAACAGTTTCTAGCTTAACCTTACTTTACACAACTCAAGGTTCTGCTTTTCGTGAGTTTTAGCAGATAGGCGGTTTTGAACCTAACAGTAGATATCTTACACAAGTTGTTTTTATTTTTCAAGTCTTTATAAAATTGTTTTATCATTCCGCTTCTGAAATAGCATCTTCATTAATAAAAATAAATAATATTTTATTGTCATAAATTACATGTTTGCATCGACAAAGTCACAAATGAACTTCAACTTAAAGCTTAAGTCAAAAATACATACTTTTAATTACCAGGGATGTATACCATAGCAATGACTACGTTATGATATATTGTTATCTTTAATGTCCTCCTCTGAATGCAGATATTATGAAAGATTTTAAAATTGAATTACGCTGATAAATTTTATTTTTTTAGAGTACAGTGATGGATAGTTCAAGCAATTCTGAGGATGAGGGAGGTTTATTCACATCGTCAGAGATCTTAAAAGAAAATGGGATTTTAGTACATCCACAATTGAAAGAGCTACTAAGAGGTCACATCAAAGGTTCTTCTGGCAATGAAAACCACAATTTAAAGAAGATTAAAATGACAAGTAAGTAAGTAGTACGTATTAACTAAGTTACGGTATTTGTTATGTGTTAATATTTTTTTTCAATATTTAAAAAGCAATCATAAGTTTTTGAAAACGGACAACTATTGTGTTCTTATTGACAACAATTTATTTATTTATTAGTACGATTTGAAAGTGTGAAGCTCTTAGTAACGTACTGTATAGAAAAATTCAGAGTTTACCCTGCATCATATTGATGTATCATTTCAGTTGTCTTGTTTTAGCCAAAAAATTCTCTTTATTATTGTATGGTAGTGCAATTATTTTCCTCATGGTTTCCAAGGGGACACTACCACGTTTTGTTTAGCTGGCCGAGGTACTATAACAAGTGAAAGCTATTTTAGATTTTATCATTTGTAACAATGATAGTTATACATGATTACTGCACAATTTGTAATGTATTATGTATTTTGTGTGCTGAAAGAAGAGAATAAATGTAATTTCTTTTCTTTCTCTCTCTTTCTTTGTTTGCCCAATACACTTACAATGGTATACAACTTTGGTAAACAGAAAATAATCTATTCTTTTGAGCTTGGATTGCTCCTAACTAGTTTGAATTTATTACAGGTGCTGAAGAGGACATTGTAACAGATTCTCTCTGCTACCTAAGCACTATGGAATTGCAGGATGTGTCTACCACTTTGAATATAAGTGATATTTGTTGATACAGCTGTCTCATCGTGTAGCACGACACAACATCAGCTCCCTGATATTAGAAATAACCATTTTGACGTTCAGAAAGACACTTCAATTGCAGATTGTGACTTAAGTTTTGATGACCCCAACGATCTTGATTATATTCCATCAATTAACACCAGCTTGATTGTTCAATCTTCACCTTTACGTTTACCAGCAGCAGATATTAGATGTGGAAATAAATCACCAGCTACTAGAAGTGGAAAATAAACCAGCAGCCACCAGAAGTGGAAGTAATCCAGCAGCCACCAGAAGTGGAAGTAATCCAGCAGCCACCAGAAGTGGAAGTAAACCAACAAGGTCCGGAACCTCCTGAAGAACAGCCTGTTGTAAGAAACAGAGTGAGAAGTAAAATTCCTGATAAGACTAAATGGAAAATAAAATGCTGAAAAGGAAAAAAGAATGAAAGGGCAAGCATATTTAGGGTTTAGAAAAACAGCCGAAGGAAAAACCTACCATGACACAGAGAGAGAAGGAAGAAGGATGGGACCTCCGTGTACTTCAAGATTTTGTGAACGGTCCAAAGTTAGGTTTTGTAACAGCATAATACAACAAGAGAGACAGGAAATCTTTTCAAACTATTGGAATAATATGAAACTGGGATCAAAGAAAAGTTTTCATAGTAAACAATGTCTTAAAAACACCAGTTAAAACGGAGGGTAGCTGGAAGGTGATGAATCAAGAAGAAACGATACCCTGACTTACTATTTGACTGTAAATGGCAAAAAGATGAAAGTCTGCCAGAACATGTTTCTACAAACCTTAGGAATTAAGAAATTGACTGTGCGATACTGGTTAGACACGCCTGGACAATCTACAGGTACTTGCCTCTTCATTTGAGACATCTCATGATAATATTGGAGAAAAGAAGGGTAAATCCGATTCAGATTGAGTTTTTAAACAAGTTTTTTGACAGTTTCCCAAACTTCCCGCCCATTATTGTAGATCCACTTCTACATCTTTGTATCTAGAAACAAACGATTGTGTCCAAGACTCAGCTCTATGATCTATATAAGAACCAATGTCAGACCAGTAGCGCTGTTCCACTTAGTAGGTTTACATTTGATAAGATTTTCAAACAGAAGAACCTAGCTATACATGCACCGAAAAAGGATAAATGCGATCTTTGTTCTGCCTTTGAGATAAAAAATGGAACCGTTACTGAGGAGGAGTATAACAAACATATAATTGATAAAGAAACAAGCTAGAGAGCAAAAACAAATTGACAAAGCTAAAGCCATTCAAGGATTGCATTACGCTTTCACTCAGGATGTTGAAGCAGTAAAGTTAGCGCCTTGCTTGAATGCCAGTTCCATGTACTTCAAAAACTAAGTTAGCAGTACACAATTTCACTATGTACAATTTGGGGAACAAAGATGTCAAGTGTTACTGGTTTGAACGAAACAGCATCTTCACTTAAAGCTTCAACTTATGCATCCTGCATTATTGATAATTTAAAAACTATGCTTGCAGAAGACAAAAAACCTATTGTTTTATGGTCAGATGGCTGTGGAGCCCAAAATAAAAATGCCATACTGTCAAATGCCTTGCTACATCTATCGATGGAATCCAACGTAGTAATCGAACAAAAAGTGGCTAGTGAAGGGTCATACTCAGATGGAGTGTGACTCAGTTCACAGCAACATTGAATCCCTGCTCCAACCTAGCTACAACAAACAGGGAAGAAAAGAAATTTATCTGCCGAGCACGTATCACAGCCTGACCTTAGAAGCCAGGAAAGCACCTATTCCTTACAGGTCTGTGTTTTTGACACACCAGTTTTTTAAAGATTTTTCAAAGCCCAGCACTATGTTTTACGATTCAATAAGACCCGGTAGAAATGTATCAGACCCAAAGGTTAACGATTGTAAAAGCATTACAGTACCAGCCGGATGGAAAGATCCTCTACAAACTCAATTTCAATGATGAATTCAAGGAACTGCCCCAAAGTCGGAAACAAATGTTGAAAAATGTTGAGCCAATAAACTGACTTCCCGCCGCTTAACAAACAGAGACTCCCCATTACTGAATCAAAGTGGAAACACCTTCAGGAACTGAAGCAATTTATTCCTAGAGATTGTCATGAATTTTATGACAGTCTGCCGTACAAAAACAAGTAAACCTTTTTATTGATTGGGATTTTACCGATTCCTTACTATCATAATTTAGTTTTATTATACTATTGTTGTATTATTTAACCATAGCTAGTACTTTTCCCCCCAAATTGTATAGATTCTACCATTTAAAATTTATACAACTTTTCATAATGTAATGATGATAATAAACCATTTACTAGTACTTATATTTGAAAATGTATCCTTACTTTTATACAAATAAGAATACAACAAAAATAAAGAATGTTTATCTTTGCATTTTAATGAGTTGTTATTTCCCCATATTGATTTTCAGTATGAATTGAAATAAGTGGTTTTATATTTAAATTACATTACTAATAAAACAAAAATTTGATGAAAACAAACTTTTTGTACGATCTAACGCCAGTTAAACAAAACCCGTCAATAGCGCCTAAGTAACATTACATAAAACATGAATGGTAAATACTAATTAAATGACCTAATACCGTTCACATAACTTAGAAATGAGAAAACAGGTAAAAATTAAAATCAGGATTTGACATTATCTGTGGGTAAAGAGAAAGTTTTTTGTCCCTCCTGAAAAGTTGACCAAATGTCACTTAGGCGGTCCTGTTTCTTAAGCGACGATATATTAGTAATAAGATTCTTGTATAATATAGACGGCTTGTCACGTTTTTCAACATTATTTTAGAAGACATAGTATGTAAATTAATTGAGTTGGAAGCACGCCAACAAGAATAGTCTTTTAAGATATTTCAATGAGCAATGCAATTTTAATTGCAAGCATCGTGGCCTGTGGTGTCTTAATTAACTTCAGTGATAAGGTTAGAAAGTAAGTCATGACAAACTTACTTAGCTCCGTTAAAAAACATCTGTTGAATTGTATTTTTGTCTCTTAACATAGTAGGGTTTGTAATAACTACTCACTATATCATATTGAAAAGAAAACACTAATTTTTTACATATTAACGGAGGGTTAAAAAATCATGTTGCACTTTCAGTTCGTTAGGCTTATAAAATTATAGGCCTAGATAACAAGTAAAAGTTCATTTTAATAAATGTTCTGTGGCAGCCACGCTGTGATATATGGATTATACAAATGAGTTGCTGTTATTGTCTATAACAAATTTATTTCTCTTGGTATTTATACAAAATATTACTTAGAATTTATTTATATTTTATTTGTTCATGAGGCAATAACCAGGTTAATGGTCTTCCTGACAATATGTATATAATAAGAAAATAAGCAACAAATTGTGTTGACTCTAGATTTTTCCACATTTACTTTACAATTAATAAAATATTTGTAATCAAGAAACGGATAGGAAAACAATTTAATGGACACTTTCAAATACCATTTATGAAACTTTCTCCATCCATCCAATGTTTATAAATAATATCAGTCAAAAAATTAAGCAAACGACCCTTCAGCCACTCTCTTCGTTCCTCCAAATAAGGCTTCACACAACCTGCTATAGATAAGATCTTTCAGAATAAGTAGAAGTAATCAAGCTTTATATGTGGACAGTGAATTCTACAAAGTATATTTACCGTACAGGATCTGTTATATAAAATGTGTAAATAATTAATCTTAAAAATATACTCTTTATTTTTAAGAAAATTATTCATTGTATTTGCTGGAAAGAGAGGGGAACGAGAGAAAGGGAGAGATAGATTTCGTTTATATAAAAGAACTTTCTGTTGACATGAAATAATAACACAATTTCTAACAATGTATTATGTAGAAAGGGGAAACGTTTCTTTAGCAACATTTAGTGTAGGTCTACTGTTTCCTGTCTGTTGCTATTTTAGAAAAACAAAACTAAGATTATACATAGGTTCTTTAAGCCTTACTTCACTTTTAGTGAAACCTAATACTTATTATATATTTGAAGTTTCATTCCATCTATATTACGCTGCAAAATTGTACCTCGAAATTGGCAGATCGCTGTTGTTTTACACGTTATAATAGTTAAACAAGCTTGTGATTAATCCTTTTGTACGATAAACAATATTGTACTCATTTCTTAGTTTTTGTTAGTGGTTTTTGGAACATCTGCTTTTATGCTAAACGTATTGCTGAATATACTGTACATATGTATTTTTGTGGTAAACTGGAATTATTCTGATGTAACTATTTTTTGCAAAAGTTAAATAAACCTTGTAATGTCCAATTATAAGAAGAACTTTAAAAGAAATTACCTTATTGTGACCTAATATAACCTACATCATGAAACAAAACCCTAAATCTTTTGCTCAATTTAAGTCGCAATTATTTGCAAATTAGTTTTTCAATGTTTTCAGGCATCAAAATGGATATCCCAAGATAATCAAAATAGCATCAATTATAAAAAGTTTTGTGGATTTTCAATATAGTAATATGTTGATATTCTTGAATTTGAAATTTTTTTTTGTGTATTATTTGTCTGTATAAAATAGCATTTAAATAGCAGTTGACGATTTTTCAAATATTTTTAAGCATACATTATTTATATACGTTATATGTCAATATGGCTATGAATATAAATATACTTGACTTTTTAAACGATTTCAATGTCTATCATTTGAGCTATAGAACAAAAGAATTGTCAGTAGCTTTTTTCATATCAATAAAAAAGTAAGTATCTAAAATGAAATTTTAATTCGGGATTTTCTTTGTTTAGTAAGTACCTAGAGTTATTAAAAAATATTAAACCTAGTTTTAAAGTCATAAACGAAATATTTTCTTCTTGGAGTGCCAAATCGTCTTAAGATTAATTATAAATACAGTAAATTTCAAAATAAGATAAGTAACTACTATTTAATATAGATATAATTTAAACAGAGAACCAAAAGAAATCGAGAATATGGGAGACGTTGCATTGTACTTTAATTCCTAAAAGGATCCTGCGAATGCTTACGAAGAGAAAGATATTCAGGATATTATGGGCTTCCGGTTTGAATTGGGATCAATCTCCCCCCATGACCTTGACCAAAAAGGGAAACTCTTGTTAAATATTCTGGATACATGCCTGAAATCCAGAATTTTAAATATTTTGAATTTTCTCTTGCTGAACAACTTGAATTACATGCCTCTCCCATGCAAGAGGGAACTGATACACCACAGTGTTGTATTTACGGTCTCAGATCTCCACATAGTCGATATCGTATTACTATAGATAGCAGGCTATACCAAACTCATAACATCTTGGAAGAAGGGCAGGCCAGTTATGTTTAATCCTTTCCATTGAATGCATGAGGGGACAGTACTCCCTAATGTCCAGTCAAACAACAGTCTTTACACTATCCACTTACTCCAACAATCGTAATCCGCAGTATAATACACCTATCAATCCATCATTCCACCCAAATATCTTAACAATGGAGGTTAGAGGTATATTTCGCTCCTAGTCATCCATAGGTTTGCCTAGATGTAAGTAACACGTCGTTAGTACTTTACCCTGTGTAGGTAGAACTGGAAGGTAAAAGCCGTCCTTTTACTTTGTGTTTACTGACTTTACCCTATTGCTTCATAAGGGTGAATCCATTCGGATGGATCCATTAATGTAATTGACCCAGCTGTCATAACTAACTTCAAAGTATTTCCGTTCCGCTGTATCAAAACTTGGCTTATAATGATCATTTATCTAAACAATTAGGTTTAGATATTACAAAAATATAATTTTTAAGCATTTTTTGATGTCTTAAGAACTCAATTTTACTAATTATAAATTCACTCTGACATTATTACTCGACCTCGATATACTAAATATATTTGCATAAGCTATTACAATGGTTAAGTACATAAAGAATAAAAATTTAATAATAATAAGATTCCTACTACTCTGGTGCTGCGCGCGCTACTTAACGTACCGTTAGAATTTTACTACCTGTGTCTCTCACTTCATATTAGACAGCCCGCGCTTTGAATTTTTCCGTGTTTAATATTATATCAATAGATGAGTTGTTTCTTATATAGCTAATGAAATAAGAGTCTTCATGAGAGTTTGTAAGCAAATATTACAATAAAAATCATGTCGAATCAGAATTAATATATATATATATATATATATATATATATATATATATATATATATATATATATATACACCTTCAAATGTATAACATGTAAGAATTGAAATAAAACACTAATTTGAAGACACGTTTTCAAAAGGCAGTTATATTTCAGTTATTTTATGAGAAAACTGTTTTGCATTTGCAATAACAAAAATATAAAAAAGGAGTTTTCCTGCGTAGGTCGAATTGTTCCAAGGCTCAGAGGTGAGTATTTCCCTCAAGGGCACTGAAGGAAATCTCTAATCTACATGCACTGAATTGTTTAAATCCTCAGAACACCAATTTATCACCCCATTTTTAGTGTTACACTGCTGAGGATTCGCATTATACGCAGAGAATATTAATATCATCTACCAGCAAAATTAGTAACCAAGGTCTTTGTTGTCTCGGATTTGAAGCATTTGTATAGAATGCTTAAATCTGAATACATAATGAATTGAAGATGTTTTACTATTTTAAGTTAGTAAACAATATTTCTATTTATATGGAAATGTATGAGCACGCTACGTCAATTAATTCTTGGGGACGTCCTGAGGGCAGATGTATGCCTAACGACATAAACTGTATGACATTATTATATTCACTGGAATAATTCAATTATATCACGTTCAACCTTTTAGGTGTGTTTAACAAAACAAAAACTTCCTAGGTACACTTTATGTTTTAATAGAGAAGTGTATAATGTTGTTTTGAAACATGCACTTGAAAATAGTATAATTATTTTTATGTGCTTCTTTTAATATAATATAGAATAAGAAACCTGTCGTAAAATAAATATTTAGAGCAATAAAAATGCTAGTAAATTAGTTCAAAATAGATTATTCAAGCAGGAAATCATAACGTTCTTGTAAATAGCAACTGATCGTTCTCCATCTGTCTATTGAAATATACTAATACAACCAATCTGTTATATGTTGGGACATGATCTATCATAGATGTTTATACAAAACCGTGCATAGAAATAAACATCAGTTCTAAGAGAGTTTACTCTCTCTTGCATGTTACAACTCCGTGTAGTCTACCTTTCTACTGGATAGAGAATTCTAATATGTCAGGTAGGGTATTTGATTTTTATTTAAAATATTCTAAAACAGGCAATTCAACTTAATATACACTAACCTTGTTGCAAGTACAAGATGTATATTGGTAATTATGTTGCTAAAGAAGCCAAAACTTAATATAATATAGCTACTAATATAGTCTAATTAAATTTAGTTGTATGACAAATTAATTACGTGTTTCCCTCTCAAAGCTTTATAATGCAAAAAAATGCAAGACCTGATTAAAAACAATTTCACTATTTCAGATATTTCCAGGTTTTAAATTCTCCACAAAGAGCTCTACGCCAGTTAGATCGACCTGGGTAGTAAATTAACAATCAATTATAGTAAGAATGAATCTCATTTGATTACGGAATGCTACATCTCGTTTTTAACTATGTGTTGTAAAAAAAAATATGCTTTCCATCATTTTAGGAATAGAACATTTTTTACTTAAAGTTTAAGTAAGGGGGAAATTAGGATCTCGTTTAGAAATGTACATTTGCTTTACCAACTGACTTGTGGTGACAAATTACAACTATAATTCTGGTCGTATCCCACTTTTAAACTGATAACACACTGTCTATGAACGTAGGCTCATTTCACGTGTCTTATTATTAATAAAAATTATTTTATAGATTTGGCGATGAACCTACTACTGTTTTCGAGAAGCTTACTATCACTCTTATAAAGAAAAAAGGTTAACTTTATTAGGAGTCAGAGTTAATGAACTAATATGATGAATAGTGTAAATCAGTTCTGGCACCTAATTATTACATGTAAAGCACGTTCAAAACAACGTTAATGCAGTTTTTCAGCACATTTATGTCTCATTTTATCAATATGTACATTTAGTATAGATATGTTTTCATAAAAATAGGTGTGAAGTTATTTGATTTTATTTAATACTATTTTTGTCAGTGAACATGTGCATTATTACCGTAATTGAAATAGTTAAATTATTAAAAATAATAGAGATTTTATAATCACTATGTTAAACTAAATTACTACTAATTACTCATCCATGAGAAAAGAAAATCTGTCATGCACTAACCTAAAAGCAATACTAATAACCACAACATAAAATTACATTGTATCCATAACTCTATTCTATCTATTACTATTTAACGTAATATTGTGTAATGTCTTATTGTGTAGCAAAAAACCACCCTCTTCCATATAAACGTAAACTGCACCCGTGTTGGTATCAATAAGCATACGTACTGTACAGGGACAGTGGGTGGAGAAGGTATTGTAAGCACAGCTGATGAGAACAGCGCCCTTTCCTTACCGTTTTATGTTTTTGACAGACATTGTTCTCCAGAACAATTATGTTACGAAAGATCATTCAATTGGTACATTGCAAACCAATCTAAAAAGAAAATCTATCACTATATGTTCCTCCTAAATACATAGGTTATAAGTAAATTTTAATATTTTCTTAACCATTCTTTGCAAAAACACAATTAATTTGTCAGGTTTAAAACGATTTTTTTATTGATAAATAAATTAATTGTAACTTTGGCAAACTATAAATGTTATATTTATATTAGAAATAATATTCCTTAAACTTCTCTAAAATTATGTATGAAATGTGGTAGTTATAGAGTACTCAAACTTTTATGCACTTGCTTTAAGCTAACTCAAAATGTACTTGAATGATTGTAATCATATTTCGCTAATAATTTTAAAGCATTTGTACATTTATTCCATGTGGATTAACTTTTGGACAATGGCAAATCAAATTTTCAATACTACTACTCGCTGATACTTCAAAGTGATAACGATTTGAGGATATATATATATATATATATATATATATATAAATTCTAATTTATATACCCCATCACATGGATTGTATTGTTAACGTTAAATCACAATGAGTATATTGAAAAACATTAGAAATTTCAATTATTCTACATAATGTATTTTATGAAACAACAGGGTAAATTCTTGACATTAAGGTTTAACGTAATTGGATTCTTTGTATTGGAAAATATATTTATAGCTAAAAATTTTATATTTGTCTTTATTACGTGGTAATAAATTAAGTTTAGTGTGTGCTTTAATTTATTCCTAAATTTTTAATTATGGGTGACGAATACATTAGTGCTACGATCAAACCACACTCTATAGAATTAATGTGTTACTAATTTTATCAGTGTAACTCAGTATTTACTATATAGTAATAAGTATAATTTGCGTGTGACGAACCAGTAAAACGTGTTTATCCATATTGTACAAATAAATTGGTTTGCTGAAACACTTTCTGTATATAATAAAATATATATGGCTAAATCATTTACATACATACCGTGTTGAATTCAGTGTAATATGTATAATAAATCACTCTAGGTCATTATTTAATGAATGATATATTTATACTTGGCTTATACATTAGAATAAGAATTGTAAGCTTGTACAGTCCCGTGAATTGAAATTTTTAAATAACTGATGTATAAGAATATTTGGCTTATTTACATACATAAAATGCTGAATTAGTATAATATGTATAAGACATTGTACGTAAATAAATCTATATCGTTAAATAAATTTATACTTGTCTTAACTATGAGAATAAGAATCGAAAGTTTACATTGTCTTAAATGGGTTCGGTCTAGTAAATGGAAACTTCTCGGTTATTCGGTTCGTTGACTGAATATAATGCTATTCTAAATAACTCCACCTAAATAAATACTCTAACTCTAACTCTAACTAACTCTAAATAACTATTATACTTAGTGCATCTTGTCCTTTGTTATTGAATCAACACAGCTGCCTCTTATTTTTCCTGTAGCTAATATAAACCACAGGGAATCATTATAAAGTGAGTGCCACATGAGCTAAGACCTAGATATAGAGACAGATCTTTAAAAATAAATAGTTACGAAATATTTAATAATTCTTTAGGATATCACTTCACGAATAACTGTACTTTATCTAATACTGAAATATGTGTTAACACTTTTAATTGCACCTTAGTTTGTAGATCAAAGATCAACATGGACATATATGGGTCACGAACATAAGTATGTTGTTAAAGAGTTAATACCGAGTAATATGGCCACTAGAGTGCTATATAAACACAGCATTACAATCTATGATAATAGATACATGGTGAGCGGTAGGATATATAGCACAACTACTGGATGTTGAGTTCATTTTATGTCGTTACTATAAATACTATTTACATATATTCAAATTAGGACCGTAACTAATGGTTAAAATACAATATAAGTTTCTTTTTTACGATATTAGAATATAAAAATAGGCGAAGTTAGTTCCCTAAACCATGTCAATAAAAACATTTATAACAAACTTTAAAGTAAAGAAGAGACCATAATATATTTTAAAAGGCTAAAATAAACCAAAGTTAGAAGGATGTGAGACATGTTATACCGTCTACCTTCGATATATGTATATATACAAGGTGGTTGTGCTATACACATAAGTTTACAGTTTCTTAAAGCAAAATAAAATGTAATATGTCCAAAATTATTCATCTCCTCCATAAACATACGGTAAAATTAGTGTACGTAAAAGTAGTATACCTAAGTACTAATTAGTATAAATTAAAATCAAATAATATATTTGATAAAACTTTTAGGTATGTCACAACTACTACCTTTTTAAATGGAAATATTACTAAAATGTAGGAAGTGTGTGGTGTAAAGCACATCTTAACACATCAATAATACACGTGTGTATCATTGTATTCTATTACATTGTTTCCTATTGAGGCATACATTTTAGCTATTTAATTATAAAAATTAAATTACCCGATTTTTTTTTGTTCTATTTCATGAATAAGACTTATTATGATTTTTAAAACATGTAAGACACGTTTACATTATGACGTGAATGTGTATCTAGATTTATAAAATCAGCAACACTTTAATTATTAAGGATTACAGGTTTGCGAAGAGTTGCCTTTGTTATTTGTAACGTCATTACAAATTTATTTTATTACAATTGACTTATTTCTTTTTTATTTTAAAATGTTAAAAATGTTTAACATAAAGCTCAGCATAACAAATACTAAATTGTAACAAAATAATTCATATAAAAACCTTTGAGTTTACAAAAAAATATATCAGAGCACAATCACAAATAACAAGCCAACACCAAATGCAAACGAAAGTATTGACAGTACCAACATATACTACTAAAACATGAGATACCCGCCCAATAATGAAACTGCCACTTCCAATCATATACTATATAATGATGGCAAATGTGCGCAGACTTGTTATCCTCTCAAATCAGCCATAATCAATCTAAAATTTAAATCATGGGGCATAACTAGGTTTCAATTATGATAAACGAATATAATTTACATGTTAAACAAAAGTTATATTTGAAATAATACAAAGTCTAGCATCCTTCTTTAATTTCTGGTTTAATTTCTACGCTTTAATTATATCTTTGGAGTTTTTTTAATTTTAAATGTCTTTTTCATCTCTATATTGACTCTTCATACAGGATTTGTTATACAATGTACAAAACTTCATATTCTCCATTCAACTTATACTCCATGTAAAATATATATTGTAATATAGTCAATGCAATATTGATTCATTAGCATTGCCGTACACACTGACAGGAAGTAGTGCAACATTTTGTAAGAGATGAGGAAGTTACGGTTCCGTAGAGTGGAGGGTGCCAAACCGGAAGCTCTATTGTGTGTGACTCTGCTGTATCCGGTAGCAGTAGGGTACGGTTTTCATAGTTGTATTTTACTCCAATTTTATAAAGAGCATTAACATGTAATAATCCCAGACTTGCTAAATAAGTAAACAATCGGTTACAAACAGTATAGTATAGAATTAAAGGGATTTGTATTTAAATCAAATGTATCAAGAGCTCTGAGTTTCTGTGTTAAAGTTGTTAGTTCAATAATGGTGTATGAAGTATATAATTTATTGTCATGCTAGCAGTTTATCGTGATTTCTCACGCTATTTATTAGCAAATAAATTTAAATTGTATAATAAACACATCTGTAAGTGACTGATAATTAATAAATATTGAGATTAAAGGGCAATTTTCGGCGCTCTGAGGTTGTAGGGTGAAACAATGTATATGGCTACCTAAATAATACACACTCCTCACCAAATTATATAATTTTTTGAATGAATAGCCTATATGTCTGTATGTATGTCAGTCTAAAAGAGAATAATATTATATTTTCCACATACACAAGGAATTACGGGAAAAAATCAAAATTACTAAATCTTACTATAATAAATTATAGTGATTCAACAACCAGTTACATAAAATTTACTGTATTGTGGTCCTAAATAATTAATTTGCACTCCAGTTAAAATTTTTTCTCCAATGCATTTTATATGAACCTCTTAAGAACACTTTTGTTGATACAACTTGATCTTGAACGAGTGTGTGTTAAAACATAACAAGCCTTTTTACAAAGTTTGCTCTTACAGCATATATTCTCCAGCCACTTCATGATGAGACGATTTTTGCAACGATAGGTGTAAAATCGCTTTACACAAACATGCCACATCAAAATGGTGTGGAAGCCACCACACATGTTCTTGAATCAATAACACTAAACATTTTAAAAACTTTCTAACCTCAATCATCCATTTAATTTTAACAAATGAACAATTTCAAATGCATTGATTAGGATTATCTCCAAATTAAAGGAACGGCGATGGATAGTTTAATGGCCCCGTCATACGTCAATCTTTTGATGGGATTTACAGAACAAAATTTTCTTAAGGCTCAGATTTATAGACGAAATTTATGTAGTCTGGAATTATGGGTTAGATATAATTCTTCATTTCTTTGATATTTCAAATATATTTACATGTCTTGCCTTTAATTGAAATATTAATCACAAAATCGTCACTTTTTGGATGTTCCAGTTTTCTAGGAAATCAAACTTTAAAACCAAAATACACGTTAAAGGTACTAATAAAATAAGTAACCCACATTACAGTAGCTGCCATCTAAATCATGTCAAAAAGGCTCTCCATTAGAGCTAAATCCTTATTTACAAACTTTTCAGATTTTAAAAATTTAAAAATTCTAATTTACTAAAGCTATTTTTAACAGGGGATACCCTAAAAAACTTTTTGGCCCAGCAGCTCAGTTAACCTAAAAGGTTACAAATATTCCAAATAACTTCCAAAATGATCCTAAATTTATAAAAAAGTATATCCTGGTTTGCACAAATTCAACCGTTACGAAAATTGGTTATGACATTTTAATAAACTCGCCCTCAACTGAGAAATTATTTGTCCAGGCAACCTAGAATAGCATTTAAAAGCCTTTAACATTTGAAGAATATTCTCCTAATGCCTAAAATTCATGTTGGACAATTATGAAAACTTATATTTTGGCTGTGAACCATGTAAAATCTACGTTATGGTATTTGCTAATTTATGGATAAGACCGATCAATTCTAATGTAGCGTGATTGAGAAAACTTATGCAATATATGGTAAATTAGCTCTACTAGCATCCAACAAGTCCATTTACTAGCTAACCTGTAGCTTTTGTCCCAAGGACTACATTGGGTAAAGTTCAAACTTCAATTCTTTGCGGGTAAGAATGGCCGGTCACCGTTTTTTATATTAATCAAAAAGACGAAAAAACCAGTAGCCTTACACGCTATTCAGCATAACAAAAGCTTTGAGGATTGGTATAATCTTAAAGCTATGAGCAAAATTACAACTTGTGAAAGTAGCTCTCCAAATTATTTCAATTTAAGGAATAATGAATTCGCACAACAACTTATATTAAAAGCGAAACAATTATATGAACTTAAAATGCACAAAATTATTGCTTTTCACTTGAATCCCTAGTTTATAATCTACAAATTCACCAAAATTTTAACTTACATCATATTAAATTCTGTTATTATTTAATGACCAAAACAAACTTCAAAACTTGATTAAATGTCAAAATTGTTATGAACATTAAGAAAGTTTATTATTAGGTGTCCCTTCTTTTTGTTTGTTTATTTTATTCAGTATATGTTTAGAGAGCGTACTTGATAAAGCTGTAATTATAACGAAATATTGCAGAGTAAAGAACAAATATCAATCTAATATTTCATATTAATGCAATATTTATATTAACAATTTAATATTGCAGACTATTGTAGTTTTTTAACTTTTTTAAGAATATATATATATATATATATAAGTAAATATTAATATGCCGATTCTAGCTCACTTTTGGGACAGACAGTAAATCAATAGAAATTCCTGTTTAATGGACAATAAATGAATCTGTAAAATCAAACAGTAACTCACGAATGAAAAATTACCGAATCTATAGCTGTCTAGCCAAATCAATCTATTTGAAATGTCTGCTACGAATAAACGAAAAATCTTCTATTTTACAAAATTGACGGTAACACAGTCCTTATCTTTAATAGTCTTCTTTCCAGTAACAACCAAGTGTAAATTTATCATGTTTATTCAATTCTTTAATCTTTTTTTTCATCCAAAACAGTCAAAAATCTGTTCGGTAAGTGTACTTTATAATCTTTCAATTCGGCAATTATTGTAAACCCGAATTTATCTTTCATTTTCTCCAGATTCAAAATTTTGTATTTCTTATTTTCATCTAATTAATTCAACTTCTTATATTCTTTGAACTTTAAATCACCAACCTCATTTAATTCCTTTAGTAGCTCCATTTAAATAAGAGAAATTTTAACTACCAATTTTTTCTAAATTCCAATTTTATAGTGAAGTTTCGAGAAATATCGTTCAAATTATCGACTTTTTAAGGTACATACAAACTGGTACTAGAGTTTTTTTTTTAATCCTGAAAAATCTACCGAAATATTCTTAATTATTGCGAATTTTTAGCTTAAAAAGTTGATAATTTGAACGATATTTCTCAAAAATTCACTATAAAATTGGAATTTAGAAAAAATTGGTAGTTAAAATTTCTCTTATTTAAATGGAGCGCAAAAAGATAGCATGTCCCTACTGCAAAAAAGATGTTTTTGAACATCATTACACCAGGCATTATAGCTCAAAAATTCATTTAAAAAACAAACAACTTTACGAAAGTGAACTGAATTATTTGAGGAATTGGGCTAAAGAAAATCAAATTGTCGATCATGAAAAGATGTACAATATAGAAAAATTGCGTGAATTAAAGAAAAGCTTTAAGGAAGATAAAAACGATCTCAATCTATTTAATGATGAAAAATTCAATCAATCGCTGAAAAAATTGTCCATTGAAACAAACGATAAAACTAAGTCTGCAATGATCGAAGAAATTGACAAAACTCTTAATGAAAAAACATAAAAATATCATTGATGTAGAAGTTTTATATCCTCAATACACGGTCTTTTTCAAGCAATACATTTTAACAAACTTGAACGACAATTCCATGTCAATTTACAAATATCTATCAATTATGAGGCCAGAAATTTAAAAGTTTAATAGAAAAATTTCAAGAGAATGTTAAAAATATGAAGGGTTTATCTCTCTTTGGAATGTTAATATGAAAGAACTTTAGTGAACGGTGAACCACAAACTTGCCCAATGTACTTTACTATAAAAGCAGACGAAAACTTCGATATGAACGATTTTATTACTAAACAATTTAATAAATTAACGCATCGTGAACAATCTAATCATCCAAATCGAGGTTCTGGATGGACCATTTAAAAGTTGTAAACAACTGATTTTATCATTGAATAAACACGAAATGTTAATTGCTGGATCATACATCGATTTACCAATGAAAATCAAAGATAAAAGAGCTTGCGTGAATATAAAAAATAAATGATGATTTCTGTTTCATTTACTCAATCAGATGTGCAATTGAAAAAACCAGAAAAGAATGCTGATAGAGCAAACAATACGAAAAATTCGTTAATGATGAAATATTTTCTGGATTCGACTATCCAATGTCTTTAAAAGATATACAGTTATTTGAAAAACGAAGCTACAATTCAAAGTATAAGTATCCTAAAATGTCAATCAATGTCTACAGTTTTGATGAAAATATTAAGGTTGTTCCGTTACAAATTTCTGAAAAATATGATGCCGAGTTAAACATTGATCTACTGTATGTTAAAACAAGATAATAAATCCCAATATGTTTTGATAACAGATTTAAGTAGATTAGCGAGCTCTCAATTATCAAAAAATGCTCTCAAGACGTTCTTGTGTAGAAGATGTTTAAGCCATTTCTTACAAATCTGGAGATTTAACAGACCATTTAGAAATTTGCAAGCAACATGAAGTTTGTAAGCCAATTATGCCATTTCCAGGTCAAACAACATCATTTACTAATTATCAAAAGAAGTTTAGCCCATCCGTACGTTATTTATATGGATTTTGAAAGCATATTATAAAAAATTCCAACATGCAAGAACAATTCACAAAAATCTATTACAACCAAGATTCAGAAGCACATTCCTTATGGTTTTACTCTATATTTAGTGTCGAATGTGACCAATCGCATGTATAAACCGATATGTTATCGAGCCAAAAATGAAGAAGATTTACCAAATGTTCCTACAAAATTGTTTGAAGGGCTCAATAAATTATCAAAATATATAGCTAAAAATATAATTCAAAAAATATGAAACCTATGAAATTAACTGAAGAAGAAGGAATTTCATATCAAAATTCAAACGTTTGTCATATCTGTGAATGGTCTGCTTAGGATGTTGGGTCAATTCATTATGGTTTTACTCCTGATAATTGGAAAGATAAGAGTTACTCGTATAATAAAGTGAGAGATCATTGTCATTTAACAGGAAAATTTAGAGGTGCAGCTCATTCGTGTTGTAATCTGAATTTGAAATTTCCCCAGAACATCCCAGTTTTCTGTCACAATATGTCAAATTACGATACTCATTTGTACATAAAAGAATTGGCTACACAATATGGAAATGTTGATTTGATCGCAAACACAGATAAAAAATATATAAATTATTCAGTAAATTCAGGATATGGGTATGAGTTTGAAGATGATAAACCAAGAAAGTTCATCAAGTTTTCATTCGTAGATACGTTCAGATTTATGGCATCACCTATTGAAAAATTAGCTAAAAATCTAAAGAAAGAAGACTTCAAACATACAAATCATTTTATACAAGATGGACGAATATTAAACGCAATTCTAGATAGACAACCAAATGACGAAGAAGAAATTTTTAAAATTCTATCTGGAAAAGGCATATTTCCTTACGAATTTATCGATAGTATTGAAAAACTTGATTACACAGAACAGCTGAAAATTCAAGATTTCTATTCACTTTTGACAGATGAGAGCATATCTTTGAAAGATTATCAACACTACTTGAGCGGTTGGAACAAATTAAAAGAGAAAAATCTTGGAAATTACTCTGATTTGTACAATATCCAAGATGTACTATTGCTCGCTGATATATTCGAAAACTTCAGAAACATTTCTCTAAATTGTTACAAACTTGATCCAGCACATTATCTAACTGCTCCAAGTCTTGCTTGGGATGCTATGTTAAAATTAACGAAAATAGAATTACAATTGATTAGTGATTATACGACATGTATTTAATGATTGAAAAAGGTATTCGTGGAGGTATTTCTCAATGTATTAAGCGGTATGTTAAAGCAAATAACAAATATTTGAAAGATTTCGATAAGACAAAGCCCGAAAACTATTTACTTTATGTCGATGCAAACAACCTTTATGGTTATGTTCTTATGCAAAATTTACCATATGGTGATATCAAGTGGATGAATCCTAAAACATATACAAAAGAAGAGTGGCAAGAAACAATTTTAGAACTCACTGGCGACGAAGATTGTGGCTATATTCTCGAAGTTGATCTAGGATATCCAACAAATTTACATGAACATCACAAGGATTTACCTCTTGCTCCCCGAACATTATAAAAACAAACTTTGCACAACTTTACTGGATAAAACTGAATACGTTGTTCATTCAAGAAATTTGAAATTTTAACCTCGAACAAGGGATGGTGTTGAAACATGTGAATAGAGTTTATAGCATTCAATCAGAAGCCTTTTATGAAAAAGTACATTGATTTTAACACAAACATGACAACCAAAGTTACAAGTGACTTTGAGAAAGATTTTTACAAGCTGATGAACAACTCTGTTTTTGGAAAATCTATGGAAAATGTGCGAAATAGATGCGATATCAAACTAGGAAATGAAGAATTTTCAATGAAACAAGCTAAGAGAACAAATTTCAAATGCTTTAATATCTTTGACGACAACTGTATAGCGAGTCACATGTACAAACAAAAGGTTAAATTTAACAAACCAATCTACATAGGATTTTCAGTTCTTGACCTATCAAAATTGTTAATGTATGAGTTTTTATTACGATAAATTAAAGAAGTTTGACCCAGATTTGAATCTGTGTTACATGGATACAGACAGTTATTTCCTAGAATTGAAACGAGATCCTTTTAAAATTATTAAAGAAAATATAGATGACTTTGATACAAGTGATTATCCAAAAGATCACGAATGTTTCACTACTAAAAATAAGAAGGTAATAGGGAAATTCAAAGATGAGTTAAATAGCGAAGTTTTAGAAGAATTTTGTGGATTGAGATCGAAAATGTACTCGTACAAATATCTAGACAAAAATCTAGTAAGATGTAAATGAATTAAGAGAAGCGTTGTAAATAAAACAATAAATATCGAAAACTTGAAGAGATGTTTGTGCGAAGGTAAAGAAGAATTTAGAGAGATGACTTGCATTAGAAGTTATAAACATGAGTTGTACACAGTTACCATAAAAAAGTTAGCACTGAGCGCTAAAGATGATAAGAGAATTATCCTAGAAAATAAGATCGATACAGTACCGTATGGCTATGAAGCGAAATTTAATATATTAGACGAATTAAATAAACTTGGAAATTTTGATATATAAATGGAAGATGATTTAATTCACTGTTAAGAGAAATCTTTGTGATTTATCAAATTAATAACACAGATTCTGTAACTTATAGTATAAAAGATTTAAATAATGAAGAAATAACCGGAAGTTTTTTACGAATATGAATTGAGAAAGTCAAAGTTATAATTTTTTTCTATATAAATGGAGGCTCAAAAAAGAAAGTGTACAATTTGTCAAGAATATAAATATTTTGAAGAATTTCATAAAAATAAGACTAAAAAAGGAGGAATAGGGTATATGTGTAAAGATTGTCATAGTAAATATAACAGAGAATTATACGATAAAATAGAAAAATTAACGTTAGAAGAGAAAAAATGTTGCGGTTGTAAAGAAAATTAAGGATATTTCTGAATTTAATAACTGGCATTATAGTAAAGATAAAAAACATACATATTGTAAAGATTGTGCTATAGGAATTATTCGATATAGGAATATAAAGTCAAAATAAACCGACTCATTGCGAATGTGGAAGAGCTCTTCAATGGTTTACCTAGTTATGCTAAACATTTACAAACCAAATAACATAAGTCAAGAGTTTTTAATAAAATTTAGTAACATTTTCATCGTGTAATAATTTTTCTATATAAATAGAGTCTCAAAAGAAATGTTCAAAGTGTCAAGAATTTTATAAGGAAAAGAATAGAAAAGACTTTTATTGTAAGGATCATGATGAATGTTATGTTAAAATGGACAAATTAACTTTAGAAGAAAAAAAGTGTTACTTTTTGTAAAGAAATTAAAAATATTTCTGAATTTAATAACTGGCAGTATAGTAAAGATAGAAAAGATGCTTTTTGCAAAGATTGTGTTAAAAAAATTTTCAGCGAAAGTTATAAAAACGAAACGCCTTGTGAATATGAAAAAAAATTCTACAATGTTTACCTAGTTATGCTAAACATTTACAAATGAAATATAATAAATCGAGAGTTTTTAGTAAAATTTAGAAACATTTTCATTGTGTAATTTAGATATTCTATAAATCAGTCGAGATTCTGCCATATTTGTAGTAAAATTATTTCCGTTGTATAAAAATATTCAAAGATTCTTTCATTTGGTTGTAGAGATTTATACTATTTGGATCTCCATGTCTTAATAAAATTTCCATTTCTGAGTAATCAATTTCAAGTTCTTTCAATCTTTTCGGTATTTCTCTCTTTTGAGCTCTGATAACGTAATAAGGATATTCCCACATGTGATTCCTCTTAATTAATACAAAAACATGGTGTTTTTTCTTAGCAAAATCTTTACAAACAAGGTCTGGTTTCATTAAGTCAATTTTTACACTTTGTTTTGCGATTATTTCCGTTTTGATTTCATCTTTAATTTGCAAGTGTTTTACTTCATCCTCTAAATATTTAATCTTGTTTTCAAGTTTGTACTCACCAAATTTTCTAATGGAGTGTAATACTTCTTCTAAAACCCAGTCTTGAAATAATTCTGCTTTCTTCATTTTAGATTTTAATATTAAAGAATATATTCCCGGTTAATTAATGAATATAGTGTTTTCTTGAAAATTTGAAGGTAGTAACGATTCCTTACCCCCTTTGTTTGTAAATGTTTTTCTGTACTTTTCTTTAACATGGTCAATAATAGCTTTATTCGTATTTTTAAATTCTAATATTTCTGCTACAATCTTTTGCTTTGAACCAAAATTCATTATTATCATCCACAATTGTAAAGATATGTTTGTTTTTCAAATCTAAGTTGATTATTAAGTCTACAACTGACTCCATTTAGATAGAAAAGAAATTTAACTAGTAATTTTTATTTCGAGAATAAAGGTCAGTTCATTGATAAAAAACAGTGTCAGGATTGAAGATTGTTAAGGGGCCATTCGAATAGCCCCTTGTTTTTTAAGTAAAAATATTGAATTTTGTCATCATCAACTCATTTTTATTCCTTTATCAATCTAAAATATATTGTTGTTTTACTCTCAATATTTAATAAATTTCCCTCAGAGTCTTGTATAGTTAGAACGATTTTTTTGAATTCTTTTAATATTTTTTCTAATTGGAACATAATCGATTTCATTCGGGTTTTCACTGATTTTTGATCCATAAGCAACATTTGGAAAAAAGTGTACCAAATTTCAGATTCTTTGTGTAAATGTTCGGTATGATTTTCAAAACTAGGTTCAACGAGATTGCAGTGCACTTCAATTACATCAAACGGTCTAAATTTTGGCGTTTTATTTCCAAAATATACCTGAGTGTGGCTCAATAGTTTCTTGAACAAACCCTAACAAATCTACAATAATTGCTGAAAACATTATTCTTACTGGTGATTTTATTTGAATTTTATTAGAGAGATAATTTTTTTGCATTTCAAACTTGTTTTCGTCAAAGTTTAAAGATTTATCTGATTGTTTGAATGTTTTCAGATAATTTTTAAGGGAATTTTTTAATTGATCGAAGGTATAATATCCTTTGTTTAAACCATAATATTTTGTTATGTTCTTCTCACTAAATCCTATACAATAAGAAGAACTTTCACTAATATTTATTATAAAATTGTCAGAATAAAAACCGCTTAAACCGATAAAATAATTTGATTCTTCCTCTAAATGAATAGGATGTTCCAAGTTTAAAACTAATTTAGAGCTTTCTGAAGTCAACTTGAACAGCTTCATTTTCGTTATTTAAATGGAGAAATTTTTAAAGCAAAAAGATTAGATAAAACTTAAAAAGTTAGAAGAAAAAAAGAAAGATCAACCAATCAGATTGTTAATTGTTGGTTCAAGTGGATGTGGAAAAACAACTGTATTATTGAATTTCATCTACAATAGGTTGATTCCTTAATCCAATTTGTATGTTTTTAGTAAATCTTTAGAACAAGACGTATACAAAAAATTACAACAAAGATTCAAAAATATTGAGAAGAACTTAAGCAAAGAAATATCACATTTTTATAATGCTTCTGAGGACATAGTTCCGTTAAGCGAATGTAAACCCAATTCGTTAATAGTTTTTGATGATTGTATTTTGGAAAATCAGGACGTTATTAAGGAATATTTCGTAATGTCTCGTCACAAAAACATATCTTGTATCTATCTTTCCCAATGCTTTTCAAAGGTTGACAAACAAGTTATTAGAAATAATTTGAATATGTTGTGTGTTTTTAAGCAAGACGATCACTATTCAAGACAGATTTTACAACAATTATGTGGGATCTGATATGAGTTTTAACCACTTTAATGAGTTATGTGATAAAATTTGGAAAGAAGAATATGGATTTTTAACTATTAATCTAAATTTGAAGCCTAAAAATGGTAAATATCTGAATGAATTTTCTAATATAAATGCTGCTCAGTGGTCTGACAAATCTACTTGATAAAAATATTTGTTACAATTATTTTTACATTATCTTTACTTTTTATTTACATTATGAAAACAACTGAAAAAACGGTAAATCTGTTCACGTTTTACGTTCCACGTTTCACGTTCACGTTCCACGTTCACGTTTTTCGTTCCACGTTCACGTTCTTACATTCCACGTTCACGTTTTACGTTCCACGTTCACGTTTTACGTTCCACGTTCACGTTTTACGTTCCACGTTCACGTTTTACGTTCCACGTTCACGTTTTACGTTCCACGTTCACGTTTTACGTTCCACGTTCACGTTTTACGTTCCACGTTCACGTTTTACGTTCCACGTTCACGTTTTACGTTCCACGTTCACGTTTAAAATTTTTTTCTAATTAAATTGGTGAACGTAACTTTTGAAGAAGCGAAAAAAACTTGATCAAATCGAAAAGAAATTAATCAATGAATATAAAGAACAGATTCGAATTGATGAAAAAGAACAAGAATTTATTAAAAAAAATTAATCAACCTGTAACTTCTGCAATTAAAAATGTTGAAGGTAAAATTGAAAACTTTTTAAGCGATAATCAAAATTTGATGAATTTGGTTCCAGTTGTACGACAATTTGCTGATATTTCGATTCCAGAATCTGAAGTAGAAGAGTTTGAATTGCCAAAATTACCATCTTCAACACCTCGAATCATTGAAGAATCTACAATAGATGAACCAATAAGTCCTAGAACAATGGATATAATAGTTGGTCCAATTGGTAGAAAATTCATTCCTAGAATAAAAGACGATAAATTTGGTTTGTATTGGGATAAAAAAAAGAACAGTTTTATGATTGGAAATTTGCCCGTGAATGTTGAACATAATGATATCATTATTAATGAAAAAAAACATATGAAGGAACTCAAGGTTTATGGAGATCACTAACAGACAATAACGCTCCTAAAGATAATTTATATTCTGAAGAAGATTTGAAAAGGAATCTGACTCAATTTACAAAAATAATGATCCATCTACTAAGAAGCCTAAGTCAAGTAGAGGTAAAAAAATATATGAAATTAATTAAACCAATTTGGGAAAAACGAATCGAAGGATCAGGTGTAAGAAAATACAGTGATAATAAGATTTAATAAAGATATATCGACGATTTGACAAAACTCGATGGAATTATTAATTATATTTATGCTCAAGAAAAGGCTGGAAATAACAATTTTTTGAACGAAAAGAAAACGATTAAAGATCTTATTTCGAACAAACTTGATGAGGTGATTGAAAAACCTGATGGAATTAAATATTTAAAACGAATTTTGCCCGCAATAAGTTCATCTATGATTGAGGGTAGCGGACTTTTGAATGATTTTATCAACAATTTACCTTTTGAATTACACGTACCAACTTATCAGTATCTGGGGCCTGGCACAAAACTCGAAAAAAGACTAAAAAGAGGAGATCCTGGTATAAATAAATTAGATCAAGCTGCTATGGAACACGATATTTTTTATGCAAAACATAGAGACACAAATTCCTGACATATAGCAGATAAAGTTTTGCAAGATAAGGCAATGGATAGATTTTTATCAAAAGATGCTAGTTTAGGTGAAAGATTTGTTGCGCTTCCAACAGCTGGAGCAATGTTTTTGAAGAGAAAACTAGGAATGGGAATCAAAGAGAACTTGAAATTTTAACTATATAAATGGAGGTGAACGTAAATTTCAGTAAAAATCAGAAAGAAAAAATAAAATCCGCTTTTAAGAAAAAAAAATACCCGTTAGTATTCAATTTAAAATAGATCAACTAAAAAATTTCGAAGATAAGATATTTTTAACAAATAGACAATACAATAAACTCGAAAAACATAAGAAAAACAATAAAGGAAACCAGAATAGAATTTTCTTATAATCAGTTGAAAGAACTTAAAACTGGTGGACTTTTGAAAGATTTATTAGATTTTGGAGAAAATATTCCAGTTGTTAAAAATGTTGTTTCTTATGTTCGTAAAGCTGCTCCAATCGTTAAAAAAGACGTGATTCCTATTGTTCGAAACATTTTAAATTGGTTAGATAAAGAGTTGGACGATGTTACAGAATCTGGATTAGATGAAAAAACTTTGAATTACGTGAAATCAAACATTGAAAAAAAAATTTAAACCATTAACATTCGGGGAATTGGAAGAAATCTGCAAAAATATTAAACATTTTAGAGGAATCTTCATGAGAGATACATTACCTGAAAAAGTTAAGAAATTTGAGTGTGGAATTGTGAATTTAGACTCGGTTGTGGGAAGTGGAACGCATTGGATTTGCTATTTTAAAAATGATAAGAATGCATGTTATTTTGATTCGTATGGAAGAATTGAGGACAAACCACCTATAGAATTGATCCAATATTTTAAAAAATCAAGCGTCTACTACAATGATTCTCAGATTCAAGATTATAAAGATCCCCCAATGTGTGGTCATTTATGTGTTTTTGTTTTGAATGAACTGAGTAATGGTAAAAGATTTTAAAGAAGTTGTTAACAAAATTATTACTCAATAAATATGGATTTACAAAATATTTTTGACGTATTTGGAACACAAATTAAAACAGAAAGTATTCAAAATGTAGATAACAGTTTGAATTTTGATAGTTTGAGAAATGAGTTTGATAACAAGTTAGAAAATTTATTACAAAACCTTCCAGATTCAGATATGTTTGCTGTTGAGATTGAATATTTTAAAGCAGAATATGATAACAAACTTGAAAATTTCATGAGTTCAAATGAAGTTGCTGATAAAATAAAAACATTGGAAAAAGAAGTTGATGATGGTGTAAAAAAATTTTTCACCAATTTAATGTCTCATACCAATAAAGCTGGTAAAATTACTGAAGCGATCAAAGTTGAAAATATTTATGTTAGTTTAGCTAACAAGAAAAGAATTGTCGGTGTTCGGCCTGGTATTGACAAACATGATGTTGTTGTTAAAGAACAAATTTTGAAACCTCTAAAATTATCAGAAAACATCGATATTGTTGATGTACATGATCCAAATGTTAAAAATGCCTTAGTTTTTAAAGGAAAAAGACTTAGCAGTGTTAGTAAAGGAATTAATCCATTTGATGTTGTTGTAATGATTCAATTAGAAGATCATATTAAAATTTTTAATGAACTAAAACAAAATTATGAGAATCATAAACAGCATGTTAAAGATTTTACAACAGAAGTATATGACAATTTAGAAGTCTATGAAAAACTTGAAGAAAGAAGTAAAAGATCAGTAGACGATGTTGGTGAAATTGCTGAAAAAGTTCTACGATTTGAGCAATATTATAATTCATTTACAGATTCTGTTAATGAGCAGTTGAGAGAAATTGCGCAAAGTTATCATACATACGAAGATAAAGTTAAAGAACTAATCATAGAAATTCAGGAAGATTTTGAGTCATATCAAGATAATGTTCGTGATAAAATAAAAAGTAATGGTGAATTACTTGAAGGAATAGATGATAAACTCGATAAAGTAAATAAACTAGAAGAAAACTTTAATAAATTTAAAGAAGACGTTAATAAAACTTTTGAAAATATTGATACAGATTTTAATGGATTAGGCGGCTATGATGACTAATTTTCCTTATATAAATGGCGCTCATATACTGTGTGAGATGTAAAGAAAAAACTGCAACAAATGATATAAAATATTACGCAAAATATCAATGGAGTTAAAAGAGTTTCTGGAAAATGTGCTAAATGTAACGCTAAAAAGAACCAATTTATAAAAACTTGATTTTGAAATTTTGTCTTAATAAATAGAGATGGCGGGACATTACAGTGTTAAAAGATCAATTCGAAGATCATATTAAAATGTTTAATGAACTAAAACAAAATTATGAGAATCATAAACAGCATGTTAAAGATTTTACAACAGAAGTCTATGACAAGTTAGAAGCCAGAAATAGAAGATCAGTAGACGATGTTGGTGAATTACTCGATAAAGTAAATAAAACTAGAAGAAAACTTTAATAAATTTAAAGAAGATGTTAATAAATCTTTTGAAAACATTGATAACAGATTTAATGGATTAGGCGGCTATGGATTACTTATTTTCCTTATATAAATGGCGATCATACAATAGATAGCGGTTACTATCCTGTGCAAATTTTATTGAAATGTGTGGCCGAAATAGCAAAATTTAAAGAAGACAACCCTGAATATGACGAAGTTGATCATTAATAAATGACTCTAATCTTTATAATTATTTTACTAAAATTTATATCTTTTCTTATAAAAACGTACATTAGATCGATGAAAAAATGATATCTTTCTTATACATGGTGTTTGAAATCTTGAAATTTTCTCTTATTAAATGGCGGACTACAAAAAGTATGTTAGTGATATTGAAAGGGCGGAGTTTAAAAATTTCTATCCAATTAGTAAACAACATTTGAATGTACCGAATAAAATAACTGAGTTTAATATTGATTTTGGAGATAATTTTTGCTCGTCTAACTTCCAGTTTTATATTTCTGGAACTTTAACAAAACAAGATGGTCAAGCATATCTTGGAACTGATAATGTTAGATTAATCGATAATTTTATACCGTTTTTATTTTCTAAGATTGAAGTAAAAAAACACAATAAATTGATAGAAGAAGTCGAAAACTATGGCCAATTAAGCACAATTAAAGGAACTATTTCGTATTCAAAAAGTAATGTTATTTCTCAAACTTCTAATGGCTTTGAATCAGATTTTAAATTTGGTGTTTTTGAAGCAGCTGAAAATTTATCTCATTTTGGATTAGGATTTTTTGAAAATTTTACTATTCCGATCTATAAAATAGGATTTTATCTAAGTTTTATAAGAGCAGAAGACGATGATTTGATTTTGAAGACTGCAAACTGGAAATGTTATGCCTGTTGATGGAAAAATAACAATTACAGATTTTTTTATTAGAGTTCCAATGATTGATTATAAAGCCACGAGTAAAATTAGATTGATTGATGAAATTACAAAAAGTCAAAACATTATGTTTAATTTTCTAGATTGGCAATGTATTGAACAAAAAGGTATTTCCGGAACAACTTATTCGTTCGATATAAACAAATATTTATAGAAATATCTTCAATCCCAAGTTCGTTATCATAAGTTTTCAAACAGATAGACAGAATAATGAAGAAAAAAATCCTTCAAAGTTTGATAGTTTGGATGTAAAAAATATCAGAGTAAAATTGAACGGTTCTTATTATCCAGATGAATTACAAAATTTAAACATTTCAGGAGGTCTTTTCAGAATCATGTATCAGATGTATCAAGATTTTAAGAAAGTTTACTGTAATAATAAGGAAAATGTATTACGACCCTAAAGAATTTTTAGCGAATAGACCTATTTATGTCGTTGATACAACAAAGAGTTTGACAAATATTTCTGGTTCAAAGAACAATATAATTATCAATATGAATTTTCAAAAAGCTGTTACAAACGCGATTTGTTATGTGGTTGTGGTTTCTGAGAAATTTTTAGCCTATGATGTGATTAAGAACGATATTAGAGAAATTCAGTAAAAATCTCGTTATTTTCACTATTATTCATCGGATAATTTTATAACTTTACAGAATTGTTAAAGACATTAATAAAAGTATTCATTTTAAATTGCATTAAAAAATTTTGAAAAATAGGGATGATATTAGGAAAAAAACTATTTCAAGGTCATGGACCGGAAGTGGTGATTTTAAAAAATACTTTAATATTTACTGATCCTATATACCAAATTTCATCAAAAAAGCTCCAATAGTTCTCTAGATATAAGAGTTTAAAGATAAGGGATGATTGGGGTAGATTTTGAACATTTTGTTATTTTCATGAAATTTTAAGTAGAACTCGCTTGTTTTTGAAGTTTCAGATTTTTCTGATAATTTTTTATATTTTTTATGAATATTAAGAAATAGGGGATGATTTCACCCTTATGGATAAGTTAAGTCGAAAGAGTTAAGTATTTACTATATGTGTACTAAATTTCTTTAAAATCGGTTGAGTGGTTTTTGAGCAACAAGGTTTGAAATAAATATTGATATTCACTTATTTAATATACATTAGAAACAATGACAGTTACACATTTAATTTTAACATGTTGGTAACACTACATCTCGTCTTCATCTCTTGCTGGGCGTTGGCCACGTATAGCTAGCCATGTGTGATCCTCCTCTATTTTAAACGAAATTTAACAAGATTTATCATCATTTAGAAGATTCTAATGTATTTGCAAGTTGAAGAAAGAAGAAATGGACCTTATATGAAGTAAGAAGATTGTGTGATGTTCTGTGTTTCTTGGTAAAAGTGAAGTGAAGTGTTCCACTGGGCGTTGCCATTCATAGTGTTATTATATTTTATAAGTTACTTTTATATTCGCGACTAGAAGAAAGGAAAAATTGCAAGAAGATTGTGAATTTGTGTAGACATTCTAAACTGTGATAAAAACATTGTGTGAAAATAGTGTTCATTTGTAATACAGAATTAAGTGTTTTTATAGTGATTTCACTGTCGCACACGGCGTGAACAAACCAAGGTCATTGTGGTGTGAGCAAAGCAAGGTCATTGTTCACGGCGTGAGCAAACCAAGGTCAAGCGTTAGTGACACAAACGCCTCTCACATGTTTCAATAAAATGAGATTCGAGGTCAAGCGTTAGTGGTACAAACGCTCTCAGCTGAAAAGCAGACGTCACAAATCTAGAGTTGATTGAAATAAAACATATGATACCTTTCTTCTTCTCCCATTCCCAATTTCTTAGAAGTTAAGTAGATATCGCAAAAACACGCACACTACCAACACTCATTTTGTATGTCTTTAACAATAATTGATGATGTTCATATTATTCTCTTTCATTCCTTCTAAAACTTCAAAAATATACTCTTTCGCTGATGAAAAATCTCGATTTCTTCCGGAATAATCTTTGTAATCATAGACAAAATATCCTGAATAGTTGAATAATAAAATAAAATCATTTCTTTTTATCTCGGTAGTTGAAATATAAACATAAACATTTGCGCTGAAAAATTTATGACTCGGCAGACTTAGTTCCATAATCTCCATTTATAACAAAAAATCTTTCTATATAAATGAATGAAGAGTATAATGCCAACTGTTACAAGTGTTATAATAGAGGAGAAATTATTGATAAAAGATATTTAGTTTGTAGAGATTGTAATTTAATTTTGTATGAAAGACCTAAACCTAAGAAATTTCGAAATAAACTAACACATTTGAATAATCTGCTTATAAAATTACAATACGGAGGTGAAAAACAAACAAAATTTGTTTATACAGAGTTTAGGAAAATAAATAAAAATTTTTACTTATCTCTCATAACCCTTGAAAAAATTATTTTCCTTTTCAAAGAATACATTAGGTTTGTAGGTATCGATACACACGTTTATTATGAGAAGATTTCACCTATAATCTTTCACTATTTGGATATTGAATTTGATTACGATTTCAAGCCTGAAATCTTTGATGATTTTATAGTACATTTGGAGAAATTAAATGAAGAACCTTGTGAAAGGAATGCGGTTTTTACTCACATTTTCCCCGAATTATCGAGTGATTGTTAGCAAATTCCATCATTTCCGTTTATAAGTTTTAATTTATAGTTTATTCGTAGCAGACCAATAGATTGATTCTAAGGAGATTTTACATTAAAACTGCTCAAGAAAGTAGAAGCAAACAGCTATAGATTCGGTAATTTTGCATTCGTGATTTACAGATTCGTTTACTGTCCTTTAAACATGAATTTCTATTGATTTACTGTCTGTCCCAAAAGTGAGCTACAATCGGCACATTCATATTTACTTATATATATATTGGTACCCTTGTTTAAATTACGCACATTTTATTCGGCAAAAATCCTATTTCCTCCCTCCCATCGCGAATCACAGTATTTAACAAAGTACTGCACAACTAGTTTTAGACGGAGATTTCCCTGGACACATCTCTACCATGTTGCCTGCTCTTTCAAAATCAAAAGATTTTCTTGTCTGTACTGTATTGCTTTTATTAATTTTGCTTATCAAATTAAATTACTTCTTATGTTTTACTATTTGCCACTTACCTTCTTCGTGTTAGGTACTACGTTTTTTCTCAGTGTATACAGTTTCATTCTGACGCCTTTACAGATCTAATGGAACCACATTTAAGCTAGGAAGGTCTTAACACTATGACTTGTATTTATCTTAACTTAATGGTCTGAATGTTTTATGTACTAACAGTTGAGTAATTTAGTTTAGTTACAAATATTAAAAGGTACTACCGCGCTAATGTTATATACTGGTTAGGTTTAAATTTTACATTTGGTTTGGTCGATGGTACATCTTTTCGAAAGAAAATCTCTCATTATTTATATTCTGTATTACTGTTACTAGTTTCTATCTGGAGTTCCCATAGTACCTGTTTTGTTATAGCCTAATCCATTCATTCCTTTACTAACTAACAACCTTTATTTGTTTTACAAGCTTTATACATTAATGACTTACATCACTGAAAAGTTTTTAGTAATGTAACAGAGCTACAAAATAATTCATATTTAAAAATAGCATAAATTTCCACTAATGTTTAGGACATCTAAACAAAATATAGTCATTTGAAGTTTAAACCATTGCGGATGGTTAATATTGTTATATGAAGAATATTTTTTATTATGGAGGTAATTAAAACGTATGTATAAGTTCTATCTTTTTGAAAAAAAAAAAAAAACATATAATGTTATTCCAATTGCAACTTAATTGCAAACCCTGCGCATGTTTGAGTTTTATACAATATTCTATGTTAGCAATGGAGAACTCGTGTATCAAATTTATAAGGACAATAGGAAGTTGATATAACAAAAACATTCCTTCCGAGTGTTGCAAATTTGTTCCAACTCCAATTTCTTATGTATAATATATATATTATATTATATTATATATATATATATATGTTATAATATATATATATATATTACATTATATTATATATATATATATATAATTATATATATATATATATATATATTACATTATATTATACATATTATATTTTATGTATCTTAAATATATATTAATATCTTACTCTTTTAAAAGAATAAGGATGTTTGATATGAATAACATGCTTTTGTTTTCTACTTAAGTCATAAAGTATACGTGTGCCGAATTTCAATTCTCTGGGATATCGAGAAGTTTGGAGAATTAGTGATTAATATAGCTTTGCTTTGATTTTTTATATATTTACACAAATTTGAGTATATTGACCTTTATCAATTAAATGGTTTATTATGATTCGTTTTGCTGTTTGTATTGATTGGTTCACTCTTTTATTCATAGTTTCTCTCTACTTTATAAAAATAATCTAATTTACAATTGCATAAATTCACGTTCAAATATTGTATACAATCGATTGAAGCCAAACGTATGCTTATAACAATTAAAATGTGGTAATGTATAAAATTTAAATGTTTTTGTAATATTACAAAAATATGCCTATTATTACACAGTCATCACACCATTAGTTGTGACTAATTGAACCTTAAAATTAATCATACGTATTCAACTTGAAATCTAGGGATAGTATCTCTATGAAATCTATGTTCTTTACATCTTTTCTGGGAGATATAACATCTTTTTTCCAAACCATTAGGCTGTCTTTTCTACAACCGCAATTACTTTTGCATTATCTATCCCACAGAATCATTACAAACTATATAATTTAGTGCTCCTAAAATATAAATTTTGAATCATGATTTATCAAGAAGTAGTTAAATATACTTTACACATACAATGAAACACAAAAGAATAAAACATATTTAGTTATATTTAATGTTATGTTAAAATATTAGTTTACTTAATTAACTCTACTGAGGTAAGCCTTTTTCGCTTTTAGACCAATATTTCTCAGAATTATAATTTTTATTACCCGTTACCCGGGTTCCAAGATCATTTTAAAACTCAAAGCCGGTTTCACACAGCGGAGGATTATACTTAGATGTTTTTTAGACCTAAATCTACCGATACTAACTATAAAACTTTTCTTCAAATTTACTTTTGTTTCAAACAATTTTAACTCGTAAAATATCTTAAGTATTAATATTATATTCAATTTTATAATTTATATTGATAAATGATTTTATCCCTAGTACCTAAATCTTAACATGATAAAATCCTATTGACTATAAATCCAATAACTAATTCGGTTTATCGTAAGAAATATATGTGAAATAGATAAAAATGGGTTAGAATGAAAAAAAACGTGTATTTTTATGTAGGGAGATCAATAATCCTTTACTCATATGTACGTATTTAAAATTTTACTCTAACCACTACTAACGTGTGTATCTTTGCATGCATATATGTAACACCTAATAATTAGCTTATCTATAGTGAGGCCTATCAATTCAAAACGCTGAAAAATTTCATTTCTGTCTTTTTGTCTGTTTATCTGCCTGAATCGAAAAATTCGAAAAAGATATTATTCTTGGATTTGAAATTTTTGCGTGTGGATTTATTTAAATACGTTGAACACTGAGTTTTAAAGACCTATGTTACTCCGTGGATATTAGCTGAGCGTTGGCGAATATGTTTGCTAGTCTTATGGGTATTCCTAATGGAAACGAGAAGATAACAGAATAAATAAGATTCTATGAAAGCTGAGTAAGATTATATGAAATTTCAAGACATAATAACATATTTAGCCAAGTAATACAAGTTTAAAAGATTTTTTAAAATATTTATTTTGTGAGTAAATAAAAATTTTCTCGGGTACCAGTAAAAATGAATACTTATGAATAAATAAATGAAAGTTTTGCCTCTTATATATAGAGATACAGGTATTATACTTGATGTACGCTTGTGCACTTCTTAGTAACATTAGAATACTACTACACAGTGTTCAATGTCTGATGTCTTAAGACTACTTTACAGTACCATAAGTAATTTGACTCACATCTAAACCTATCCCTATCAAGACTTTTCTGGACTTCGTTCTTTCTAACATTTCCAAATAAACGCCATTGAAACTTCGGCAATCAGTTTTAAAGGAGGCGGTGTCACGGGACGGCGAATTCTCATTCAGGCCGATATTAAAAGGTTAGGTCTACTGTCTAGATACAAAAAATGTTGAGGTGCACTTGAAAAGAAATGAATCCTTTCAATGCATACATGAAAATATAAACATTTTACAAAAAATCAACTGATTTAAAAAATATTATATTTCAAAAAGTGTTGAAAAATAATGTAATGTGGTTTACACGACAAATAATAAAATTTATAAAAAGAAAATAAACATAATTATGGAATAAATGATAAATATGTTTCAATTCCTAGTTGTTAAGAATATATTTATTTTCATTTATAAACATACATAATTTTAAAGTTTACATTCTTTTGAAAAATTACCTAAGCAATCTGAGACCTGATCATAGGATAAGGTCTGAACAATGATCATTGATATATCGTCACAACTTCAAAAAGTAATTTATGGTTTATAACGCTGATTTATATTAAATCCCACTTGTTTTCGCATTGCTACAATCTTTCATCTACTATTAGCTGTGTTCAGAACCTGATTTTCCCGATATCTCTTTATATGCTTGAATTAATGTAGACTTCAGTAAAGTCCACAGCCATTTAGACCGTAAGTTTCAATGTTATATTTTAATTGTATGAGTTATTGTATCCACAAATAGATTAAATTTTTAAAATTTATGATAATAATATACTAAGTGGTTTACAAAAAGTTATTAGTTTGTTTTAAACCATATTATCTGAACCATTAAAAGTTAATCCTTCTGAAATCGAACAACTTACTCTTGTATAACTGTTTATTTATGTAACTATTAGGTAAACAGACATACCACCTTAAAACACAAACCAAACTTTATTAAATTAATAATACTAATTTATCGACCTGTTTATTTTCGTATAGAAAAATATGTTAAAGATTACATATCATAAATAGTGAAATTTTATCATTCTCAACGTGAGGATTGTTTAATATGCTATCTTTAACAGTGTTTCTCTTAGGTACTCTCACCAAACATCACCTCGTTATAAGGAATATAATTTGTGGTGATACCGCACTTTGAATTACCGAACACAACACTGTAAATACTCAGGGGCCAAGATTTCTTTTATAACAAGAATCAGACGGTCGCGGTTCTATAAACTATACTGTATCAATATAACGTGTACTGTAAAACAAAATTTACATATAACAATTATTATATTGCCTCTTTTCAACAGGATGTAGGTGACCGGAAATATATTTATATAATAAAGTTTGCTGCATATTTTATAAGTTGCTGCTAAGTCCTCCAGTATGATTACACTCTGTCCTCTTAATCATGGACACTGAAAATGGGTACATGACGCATGAAGCTATGAACTTTGACTTTGAATTTCACCAAAACTGGTCTTAAATAGTCAAAAGTTAGTGAATTGGTTTGGAATATTCAATGAAATGGAATGTTCTATAGATATTGCTGGCAAACCCGCAAGAATGTGCTGGTCAAATACAATGTTTTCAAAACATATGAGTCTATATTAAGCAGTTGCAGTTTATATTTTAATTTAACATCCCAAATTGAATATTTTTATAATATGCCATAAAAAATATGTGTGTCAAATTTTTACCTTCTGGGATGTCAAAAAGTTAGGAAATTAGTGATCAGTTATTGAGTGAATGGTTGCTTTGCCTTGTATATATAGAGATATACAATTTATACTTATTTTACTTATCAGTAACGTTATAGAAATACTATTACAAGTGTTCAACAGCTAATGTCTTAAAAATACTGTTCAGTACTGAGTAATTTTGACTCAGTTCCAAACCTATCCTTATCATGACTTTTCCCGAACTTTGTTATATACAGCAATCCAAACAAACGCCATTGAAACTCGGCAATCAGTTTGATGGGGGCCGTGTCAAGGGAGGGTGAATCCACATTCAATCCAATTTACAAATGGTGAGGTTTATTCTCTTGAATGCAAAAAACAACGCAAAAGAGCTTTTTAAATGAAATGTAACTGGCCTCTCTATACATATAAACGTTGTTAGGCAACCTTTACTGATTTAATTTAAAAATTTATTTTAAAAGTGCATAAGATTGCATTCTATATTTAAGTCAATTAAATAATAATAACAACACTGCTGTAAGTAGAAAGCAGATGTAACTAAGCCACAGAATAACAGTAAGCAACGCTTTAATTAATTTGTGGTTAACAATATTGTTATTTAGAATATAGTTATGTAATTGTTACTAAAATTAAGGTTATATCAGGTGCTGATATAGAAGGTGGACAGCTAAGCAATCGATCAAAAAAGCTGCTACCCCGCTCCCTCCCAAAAATGTACGTTGCAGTGGTTTTCAGTATCCATTCCCGCCTTCAAATAATGGCTATGTTCCTCTTAGATTATTGTAAAGCCTAGTAATTTTGCAAACTCAGTTTTAACCAACGTTAAATCTTCTCAAGATCACCTGTCGCTTATCAACTTCCACTGAAATCGTATCCAAAATCTTAAGTTTATAACGATATGTCTTACTACTTTTTAAGTTATAATGTCATATAAATTTACTCAGTTGAAATATGAATTAATTTATTTCGAAGTGTAACTCGTTTATATCATGTTCATGTCATCACAACCGTGATGTACAATTGTACACTAACTTCCACTTAAATCCCATGGATTGGTATCCACCATTATTGATGTTGATGTCACTTATTTAAAGTTGAGGGCTTCGTGAGTTATAGTGTGAACATAACCTAAAGCAGAAACTAAATTTGACTTTTGCCTGTCAGAAAATTGGTTCATCTAACGCTCAGCCAGCCTATTAACTGTTTTAAAAATCTGCAATAGTTAAGAAATTTAATTTACTTTTCAGTTGTAGTAATGGTAAAACGTTGTTTCGAAACATGATCTTAACATTTCTTAAAACTAAATATGTATATTTAATAGAATAAATTATATCAAACTTAAAGTATCAAAGTATAAATATTAGGTACAATGTGCGTAACAAAGGTATATATTTAAAAACTGATTACTCCTGCAAGAAGTACTATCATTCTCGTGTGTTGTAACTCAATGTAGTGTTAGTAGCTTTCCACTGCATGGGACGATATCTTGATAGGCAGGATATGAGATTGTTCTTGGAAATGTTCTAAAACAATAAATCCATAAAACGAGGTCCAACGAGAATTAAATATTTACAAATATAATAAAATGGTTATGGTTTTGCTATTCAATATAACAAATTTGGGTATGATTTGTTCCAATAGTAATATTCTGCCTTGTTTTCTAACCTAGAAAATGTTTATTAGATCCGGGAAGCCTAATTCTGACAAATGCGAACTAAAGTGAGTTTTATATCAGTCTTTAAATTTATAGTAAAAATTAGATAGTAACATTTGCCTTTTCAATCTAATATTTTATAAAAATGCATAGTTAAAACTAAATTAATAATGACACTAAGCGTTTTTATCTTTATATACAGAAAAACATTTTTAATCATTTATAAATTGAATTGTTAAGTTAGTTCTCCAGCCCAGCAAACTTTCATCAAATACTGTTCTCACCGACAATTTAAAAGGCGGTTTTAGGTTTCAAATTCTGATCCTATGACTTAGAAAATTGTTTAAGATAGACTAGTACTTGCCTAATCGCTGAAATAAAAAAACAGCGTGAAAAATAATTGCTATTCCTTACACATTCCCAATCACTATCAATGAACATAAATTGAAAATAATAAACAATGTTTACTCATATCAGATGGTTACATTGGACATGCTCCTTTTAATTAATGTATCACAACTTTAGCACCAAAATAGGATTTTTCGCTACATCAAATGCTAGTGGGGCATAGTCCGGGGAGATGTTGGAGATAATAATATGACTGTATACACCTGAGGGATCGTAAGAATGACCGTGTAAAATTTTAGTACAATCGGTTGGATATTATAAGCGTGAAAGCAAAACAAAGGCACTTCCCCATGTATAATTTATTAATAGGTTATTTACAGGCTGTCTCATAATTCTCTGAACAAAGGTAATAGCACTTAATTTTAAAAACTAAAATATTTCGCCATATGAACATTGGTTTCCCATGCTTAGTTTTTCCATCTGTAGGCTATATCTGTATGTGTTATTTATAAAGAATGTATATTAAAAGAAAATAAACTATACCAAAGATTGTTCAAATTTTTATGATAATAAGACCAGTTACAGAACAATATCACGAAATTACTTTATTATTTTTCTAAAGGGATGTAAATAACACGTTGAATAATCTTTAAAACAAGCAGTTTTCTTAAGAATAAAATGTGAAACAGATTTTTATAGAATTTTAACACAAATCAAATTAGACTGAATCAATTGAAAATAGAATAATAAAATCATTGATTTAGAGCAGTTTGACTGTGACAATAAAGAGCTTACATTGAGGTTCTCAGTGAATATCCAACAATACAATACTGAATAAACAGCAGTTATCAATATTGTAGTCACGTTAACCTAGAGGAAGAGTTAAGGAAGTTAACATACAGTCCACGGTAAGGAGCAATAACACTTCAACTGTCTTTGTAAAGTGAGGCAGTGTGTAGAGTACTTGCTTCAGAGGTAACACTCTGTCTGTATATACTAGTCCATTGAATAGTATAAATACATACATACATGTACACACACGTATATACAGGGTGTCAATTAAGTCTGGAACCTCTTTTTTAATTTTTGAACCACAATAGAAAGAAATACCAAAAATCACATGTGCTTACTGGTGATAGTAACGCACACATCTGCCCAATTACCGACCGGATAATCCCTTTGGGGACGGTCCACAAGGAGTCAGACAAAATTCTTAAATAGCAGCATAGGTCAAGTTTGGTAAAATAACAGTAATCAAATCAAAGGTCTTACTTACCAGAGTAACAATGCCGCTAACCGGACTTCAAAAGGTGGATTCATTCAGTAGTTATAGCTATTTGAATTTAAAACAATTGAACAATGCAAATAAAAACCAGTCCAGGTTGTATATCTTGTAATTAATTAAGTATTACAAGTAAAAACCAATTTTTTTAAGTACCTGTGATCAAAGTAAGTGTTCAAAATGTTCCCCTCCCATCGTCTGGCAATGTCCTAGGCGGTTTGTAAAAGCCATCCACTGCATTTTGTGGACATTGCAGTGGATGGCAATACCCGATATATATATAATATACTATATATATATATATATATATATATATATATATATATATATATCGGGTTTAATATAATTACATACACTATTTTGTTTTCTTATCCTACTAAATTATTTGTAATCTGAACTTGCTCTACATGTGAATATTAAGGGAACACAAATGTTTATTTTACATTGGTTGGGTAATGTATTAAAGCTTTCTTTAGTATCCTAACCTTTACATAAAAAAATGAGTTTCAATATTTTCTACAAACATTTGTATATTATTCAGTTTGCACACAGATAAACGTGTACCGAACATGGACTAAAAGCACCGTTTGAACGTTGTCGACAAAGTTTGTTGCTTATAAATTAACCCGGCGGTTCTCCGCTCCCCAGTTCACCATTGTTTACACAGAACAGAGAGTGTAATGTGCTGCCCAATAGTGTAGTGTTAGCCACCATTGTGTTGGTACAACTACCTCAGTTGTTACTGGAATAGATTATCTCACCTACTGCACACTTAGGGTCGGTCAATTGAGTTTGTTTTCGGTGTTATTCCTTTGTGTCTTTACTGCAGAGTCAAAATTAGGGATAATAATAAAGATAGCTGGGAGTATGAAACTTGGAATAATAAACATTGTAACGCTTTTTATAACATTTTTTATTTGCACAATGTACATTTTAAGAATTCATCGAATTCTTCATCATTGTTCTTAGCAGGTAAAGGTAAATAAATAATAGAAAACAAACTGACATATATTTTAAACTACTTTTGTGGCTAAATTTTTTATTTGATTTTTATCTGTGATCAATTTATATCGTTTAAAAGTCTATCATGTAATACAGTCTGTAAATGTGTTTATAGGTCACTAATATACTAATATACAGTAAAACTATCATAGTGGCAAAGTCTGGCTTTAAAAACTTGACAGATTGTTAACATTACCAAAAACAACTATTACTGATGATAATTAAAGTTTAACACTTGTCACTGTAATTAAATACTTACAGGCCTATCGAATTCAGTTAATGATATTTTATAATGTTTCTATAGCCTCCTAACTGAAGTAGAAATGCCAAGAACTTATAGTTACTAAAAGGTGGGAGTGAAAATACTTGTGTAGTTCTTGCAGTATAGGAAATATTAAAACCGCGTTTGTATTCCAGAGGGTGTCATGTAATAAGTTGCACTGAAATTTATATATTATGCACGGAAAATTCTCATATATTTAGTTTTTCGATCTTTATTTTAAAACCTGCTAACGTAATTCTTGGTTACAATTTTCCTACAGTAAAATAAGCAAAATAATGTTTAAAAAACCCTTTAAATATAACATTATAGGTGGTGTTTATTTCTGTAAATTAAAGCAGGCTACCATATTTTAGTAATCGTACTCTGTATTAAATGATCTTGATTAACTAAAGGTGCAAATAAAAGATACTGTTTGGCGGTTGATGTGGACAAACTGTATATCTAACTATAGCTCCCGTATATAAGTGGTAATTATACTATTATAAGAATTTCAAATGATATACTAAGTAATGTACTGCAAATATAAAAAAAAATTTTTTATAATGCGTTCTAATGCATTGCAAAATTGTGGGGGTTTGCGCTGAAAAACTACCTAAAACTGGTATCTATGCATTGTGCTTAGGATTTGGTAATGGTATTTATCTCGATTCTTGTAGTATAAGGGGAAAACTTTGAACAAGAAATCAGCGTCCACCCATGGCAGTGTGTAAACTGCAGAAAGCAGAAGAATGGCTCAATATCTCAAGTTGATTAGAACAGACAAATTCGAACCTCCTATCCTGACGAGAAATTTTGAGATTAGTAAAGCAGTTTATGTTTGTAAAAGTAAAATTCTAGCCAAGAATACTTCTTTAGTGGGCATGAGATCAAATTTAGACAGCAAACAATCATGAATTAAATTAATAACCGACAATTAGGATTCTTCTTCTAGCAGAGTATTAGCTTTCTGTAATGAAAAGGGAGGACTGAAAGATAGAGTGGAGATTCTGGAGAAGCGAGAAAAGTAAAAAAT
>NW_025779927.1:0-29907 GCF_021130785.1 Homalodisca vitripennis
ATATAATAAATGTTACATTTACATAAGTTGATATTCAATCTCCGCTTAGACTCCTGTATTTACGCAACAAATTCCACTTTACCTTATTTCTTTTTTTTGTTGCGATGAAAACTCAGTTTATAATTTTTTGCGTTATATAAAATACAACATCTGCCGCAGAACAACTAGAAGCACCAGTCGATCATCTCCGGTTGAATTTGTTATTAATTTTTCATGTTTAGATCTACTTCGGTAACGATTGAACACTTCTACTAAGCTGGTATACGTAAGTTAGATGATAAACCCAACAAGCGAGTGATTTCCTTCAATAATCCTTTTGAGCATCCCATAGTTTATTCACCTTCTTCAATGAGTGAAAATTCATAGGCCGAAACCTAATCATTAATTTGCTCCACTTTTGGAGTGTAGGAATCGGGTATGTGTATAATGTATTATGATGTTAGTTATAACACGGATGTTATACATGAGGGCAAATGTGTAACAGAGGACTTGAAACATACATAGTAGCAAGAGCTAGGAAAGAGCTCTAAAAATCAGTCAGTAACAACTGAATAATAGACAACTTTATAAATTTATACCCGATCGTACAGGAACGGATGTCCTTAAAGTACTTTATTTATGTTGGGCTTATTATGCGTTTTACGACAGAAAAATATACATTTTTCAAAAACCGTGTTACTATTTTATATTTAACTGAATTATAAATAACCAATAGTGTAATAATTAAAATACTGTTAGGCCCTACTACCAGACATTAAAACCAGATCTGCTGCATATGCAGTCAGTATTATAGGAATCATATTTAATAGAATGTATAACTGAACTCATGAAACAGAAATTAAGTTGGTTGCCTGAAATGTTTCCTCTCAAATTCATGTAGTTGTTCTTTTTAAACAAAACGGTTAATTGTGGTCTATCATTTCTATTACTATGCCCTTCATTATCAGTAAAATTTTTCGACTTTGCTTAAATAAAACACACGGTAAATATTGTATTCAATAAACATATACTAATCTTATAAATAAATGTAATATCTACAAACTTCACAATACGCTTGCTTTAAAAAACTAAATAAGATTTTTAAAACACAGTGTACATCACTATAACATACCAATAATAACAATATTTTGTTATCTATTTACTGACGAGTCTATACAAAATTATTAATACAATTTCATGTGTCATGATCACAAGTATTACCCCTAATTAAGTCACTTCACACGTTCACTTTAAAATCCATTGACTCGCTGATTCGCTACAGCCCTTTGAATGTTTATTGGCGCTTTAAAAACACTCAAATTCAAGAAATTACTCTACAAGTCGTGACGGGTTACAGTGCCCACCCACCGCTATTGTAATGAGGGGTGGTGCCGGTCATATAAAGAAACTGACCCAACGCACGGAGCGCTCACTCCAAAAACGCTAGTCATAGCTTATACCTTTCGTTACTGTCGGGATCTGAAATATTCGGTCACGTTTACTTTGCATCAGAGGTTGATTTGCTTATCTGGAACACTCTCTCAACTAACAAAGATATAACCTCTGTTTCCTCGTCTTAAAACTGCAAACAGAACAGGATGATCAGCTTTCAAGTGGGACGGCACGATAACTTCCTTTTGGAACAAGTTACCCAAGTCTTCTTGGTCTCTTTCGTTTTATCAAGGAGTGAAAAATATAAATGGTCAGTTCCTGAGTCTTTGTAGACCTTTTCCAACATTAATTCTAAAAATCTTGCTTTCCAGACTATCGAAACCATAACCTACTATAGGGAATCCGAGCATCTTCAGGCCTAAATACTGCATGTGGGTACGTAGTTTGACCAGATCTCTCTACAAGGCACGGATGGCTAAATCTTGACACAGGTTTTCTTAGAACACTAGGTAGAACAGATGCCAATCTCGACGATCAAGCTAACGTTCTTTCCCCGTAATTGATCTCTTAAGCTCAAGTTTCTCAATTCTCTCAACATTCTTCCTGAATAACCTGGCGATCCCTCACGAAGCCGCTACATACTCTGATACGCAGTGAAAAAGGGCAAAATCGTTTTTAAATGCACACAAATCTTTTGAAATCACAATGGTAACCTTACTTCCCTTAGCCAATTATAATTTTGAATGAATCCATAGAAATCAGTTTTAACTGATTGGAAGGCTCGAACTCCCCTTCCGTTTTCCTCATGATATGGAGATAGGCGATTAAGGTAGACAATTTAAGTCTTCCTTTCGATGGCATATATAATCCGATAGATGAACTTCATTTATTCTTTATATTAAACGGTCCTTCCTAAGATATTTGTAGTTTAGTAATTCAATGAAGGTACGGTTACATGCTGTTTACTTTGGATCCTCATTTTTCAGTAGTTATTCATGATTTATTTGAGTTAACCACACAACATTTAGTAATTTTTCTATTTTACCTTCAATCTTAATTGTTTGAAACCAGAAGGAGGAAGTTATTTTTCAAAATCCGTCGAAATTTAGAAATTAACATTTTTTACGATTTATGATGGCAAATGTCCCCAGAATTTGTGGTTTTATGGTAATAATTTTAATTTTCGGATGTAACAGAGACCAAATTATTATGGAAGTAGACCACAGTTTACAGATAAGTATAATATTGCAGAAAAGCTCATAAATAAAAGATTACTGTTGTAGACTAACAAATTATCCCAGCAATTAAAACGTAAAGTTTTAGTGACATTATTTATTTTTTATAGTGCATAAATCATTAAAATACATACATAATAACATTAATATATAATTTTACTTAATTAATAAAAAATGTGTAAAATTTTTATTTTCCCCTAACCAACTCATTTTATAAACTTGTTTTCAAATTTTACTAAATACGTTTCCTGTTCGCTGTCATAAACCTAAACATTTTAGTCTATTATGAGGTCATATCCGTTATACAAAGCACAGACAAGCAACCAATACACTCAATGATTCAATAGGACCATAGTCAAAGCACTCAAACAAATCTCATTCAGATTGCTTATTTCATGTTTAACAACATATCAAATGACAGAACAGGCGTCCTGACATGGCAATGGTACAATCACTTCCATATTTTCCAACAAAAAAGTTTTAGTCTTTATGGATAAAAAGTTTGAATATTAATGGTTGCAATTGCAAAACAAAAATTGAATAGTCCTATTCTCCTTATCTGTATAAACATGTTATAGAAAAACCAAATTTATTATTTTGTTCTGATAATTGTTGTTTTTTCTAAATGAAGATTATATAGTTAGAACTCTATAAACCCATTTACTAATGGTATCTGGAGTCATTACATTTCGGGCAAATGAAGATTCGAAAATATTTGACGACGAAGAAGCTTAAACAGCTGTAACAACATACATGAGCCTGTGACCATTAGAAGTCATATAATGTCTATTTTATAATTTAGGCTTTCATACTTCTGGGCATGTAGGACCGCACTTGATTTGGGACGGCAAATATGTTAGTTAACAATTGTCCAAAGAGGCCGAATTACACTAACCTGTTTGTTGTTCTAAGTACATAAGTTATTGTTCGTAGCTATCTTACAAAGTCCAATTTGCTGTGATTTACTAATACACATATTTATTCAGGGGAAAGCTATGATATCCGTTCCTGTGAAGAAGGAAATAAGCGTAATCGGTAAACTTGTTAATAAAAGAAATGGAAACATTTGTACTGATTGGGGCCGCCTCATAAGACCACACTTGAGATTCATTATCAATGTTTTGAAGACATTAACCTGCCATTGAGATTGAGGGATGTGCAGACAACCTTTATGCAATGTTTGCAATGGTGCTATGAGCCTTTCATTTACTTCAAGGTTCTGAAGCAAGGCATAACAAAAATGGGATAAAGGAAAACAAAACATCTAGTATTTTGGATTATTCCAAAATAAAAATGTTGGCATACGTGAATAACACTTTTTGGAACAGAAAAAAGTTATTGTTATTTACGCACTCTAAGTGGGTGGTTAGATGAATTACAAACATTACTGTTTTAGGTTGAGTACAGAGCACAGTAAGTATGGACGTAAATGATTATGTATAGTAAAGTTGGTAACCGCAGAGAAAGAGACGAGGCAGAGAGAATGTATAAAGGGAAAACACAGCATTTTAGCAGCGTTTTCTATCCCACCATCCTACAATAATACAACAACTATTACAACGTTTTCAAAATTGCTGACAGCCGCCCTCATTTATGAAAAACCACTGCTCCAGGACTTGTCTTTTACGAGCTACAGGCTACTGCAATCTAGGAAACCTTAGTTGAAAATGTGTACTTTTATATTACTTTAGGTGGTACTTGTTTTTGTGTTTAATTCTAAATTCTTACAAACAAATTTCTACTTTAATAATCAAGAGCAAAACATTTAACCTTTATTAATTGACTTGCGGTTAGGTAAGCTTTATTTGAGTGTTTTCTGTAACTAGTTATCTTGGTTTTGTTATTTTTTTATATATTTTTAACCCCTTACAACGAAACAAGCCTTCTATGCATTGTATTGATATGAGTAGATAACGTTCCACTTTGGCCTGTAAATTTGGAGTTGAAACCACTGTTTAATAAGTAATTAATGTATCATTTCGTTTTTGTTTTATTACGTTGTTTTAATGTACTCAGTTTTTATTTTAATTTTACTGTTTTGCCAATACAATTTTGTAATATGATTTTTCTCTTTAGTCCTAACAATTGTACGCTACTGATTTACCATTGATACTACCCAAATCTCTCCGAAGAACAACAAGGAGTGCCATAGAGTATTAAAGATTTATTTCGACCAGTAAGGTTAGAAAATACCATGTAGCTACCCAGGAAATTACCAGTTTGAGAGGGATTGCGTTTTATGTTTTCGAGAAGATTGGTGGGTTAAAGAGATTAATTTTACCTGAATCCCTCAGTGATAGATAGGCATAATATGCAAAAAATTTAATTACTGGGACTTACCCAAGTAAGTTTTTAGGGTAGTGGGAACTCTCGTTTCTCAATTAATATTTGCACCTGAATTATTAGGTCTTGTTTCCGATGCTCAAATAAATCCATATAAAATCGGGATTTGCACTGTCATAAAACTCTACTTGTTCATACAAAAACGGAGGGAGTATTGAATAGACCCCAGAGCGTATCGGAAAGTTTTACTCTTACTCACATATACCGGAACAAATGGAACTGCCATTATACATGTTTTACCTATTTTATACTTATTTATAATTATAAGTGTTCTATGTTTTAGTGAATAATTTACTTTTATCCTTTATAAACTCATGTTGCATGTTTCCACTGGTTTCTCTGCCAAAATTTTTTTAAAACCTTCTTAGCACGATTTTCATATTATACTTCTACTATAATTGATCTTTATGTTGGTTTTTATAGAAATAAAACTTCATATAAACGTTTAATTAAGTTCTACAGATCAGTTAATTACTTTGTGGATTAACAAAGGACCTAAAACTGATTTTTCTTAGGCACTCAAGTAATATTTTTCTTTCAAGAAGAATAATAATACATATTAACATGTTCTCTATTAAACTTTATAGATATTATAATTTTATTGGAAGGACCAAATATTTTACCAACACTTATTTTACACAGTTTTCTAAATGGAATAAATCATTATAGGTTTAGTGATTAAAAACCCTTCTGAAAGGGGGGGGGGGGGGGGGGGGGGGGGGGAAAAGAGGAATTTGTGTATTCAGGATTTCGTGATGGATGCCGAGGGCTAGACCAAAACATCTTCATCATAACGACCATCAAACATCTCATCCGTACTCAATTTAAAATAAATGCTGCTTTTGCTCTATGCATAAATGCAGCACATGTTCGTGGTTCACTTGCACTTGTTTGTATTCTATTTTGTTTTAATGTTATTTCATAAATGATTTGAAAGAACATTTTATGGTAACAAAAAAACATTTATTATACTAAATTCGTATTTTCAGTTTCGTCCTTTTATTATAAATATTATCCTTCGTCATCATATTATGATAATATCACTTATATTACTCTAATTAAAAGGCGTTAATAAATTGTAAAATAATATTTTCAGAGTAATCTTTAAGGTTTTTTACTGAAGTAATTTCTACATTCTGAAAGATGTAAATAAAGTTTAAAAAAACTAATTGTTTGTATTTTTCAATCCTAACTTCCTTATGAGATATACAATATCCACGTATCAACCACAGTTAAAATTTTTTTTTTATTTCTTTTGGAATATTATTTCATTATACACTAGCTGTTCAGATATTCTGTATACATAATAATCTATATTTATTTCCCTCACAAAACTTTTGTATCGTACAGGGTCTAAGTTAAATAAACGTGTTTTTCTTCATTACAATTTTTAGTTAGTATAATTCAACACACACTTACATATACGCGTGGTTTATGAAACAAACATCTGCCTTATTGGGAGTTAAACCACAGTTCCCTGTACTTTAGGGAGAGGCAAGACCCAGAAAGTACCCTACCACAGCTGGTGAGTATTTATAATGGAGGAAATTACGTCGTGTGTTTCCAGTTCAAAGCTGAGCATCATTCACTAAGGATTGTTTAGAATAGTATGAACCAAACTGATCTGACTTTAATCTTTGGCAACCTACACTAGTTAGCAACAATACAGACAGCAGTGGTAGAGCATCCCTTATCTTACAACTGTTAAGTTATTTGCGTTACTATTCAGGTTTACACCATTGTAATCCTAATTTATACCTGAGAGATTCATTGGGTAAATTTATTACTGTAAAATATTTTTACAACTGTAAAAATTTACAAAATGTTTTTAATTTGTTTTTAACAAATTTTACAGAACGTAATGTTTGTAACAAAGCATAGAGAGATGCTGTGAAAATGTTCCTCAAACAAAACTCAGAGTGGAATGTAGTCTCCAAGACTGCAGGGGAACGTTTACACTGAAATGTTTTATACGAGACTGTTGTTGCATTCATTGAAAGTGACGCTGCCTTAGCTCATACAGACATTAGAATGAATGTAGCTTCTGCATTCTTCTACACGCTGGATTATGAAGTGTGCAAGAAAGTTACAGTATTATATTGTAATAACAATGAACGCATGAACTATAAGGTAATTACAGTAATAATCTTTAAAACTATACAGTACATATTTAAAAGCTAACTTCTTCGTTATAGATACACTGAAAACGATATCTAACATATAATAAACATGTAGACATCCTGTAAAAAAATTCACCGTTATTATAAGTTTTGTGCTAAAGAAATCACCTCTTGTAACAGGATATTGAAAGAGTGTCTGTTTCTTGCTCATACTCTAACATTTTACCCGTAGATATGGGTCGGCATTCTAGAGAAAACAGTAAGTTCCTAAATTTTAATATGATAGAAAAAAACCTATCATAATTATTATTTTAAAGCTTAAATGTTGGCAGTCATGCAAACAGTTTTACAGAAACCATAACATGTTTACCATTCAACCTCTCTATCTTTGAAATATTTACTTATCCAATAGAAAACTTAAAAGTTATTATTTCTGTTATAAAATTCATAAAAGTGTTTTTATCAAACGAAGCAAAATTGCAGCCTGTGCCACCTTAGAATTTTCCGGTTTTAATTTATACTTCCATGCATACGGCAACAATATCCTAAAAGGAGGATATGTAAGAATGATGGGAAACTATTCTGTGCGCTTTATCTTGAAAGATAACTATATGTATCAGCCTATCAGGATAGTGTCAAATTGATGGAAATGGAAGCCGTGTGCCAGTGTGCAGAAGTGCTGCCTGGTTAACAGTGTGTTGAAGCTTTGATGTTGCAGACCAACTAATGTGCACTAATAGAGACACGACGTGCCTCAGTCATTAGTTCACTTCAAAGCTAGAACTCTATTGTTAATTGCACACTCAATAATTCATGACTAATACCGACAGGACGTCAAGACGAGTTTCTGGAACCTTAATTTCACCCGTCACGTCCCAACTTCAGCAAATCTCGCTGTCATTACTGTCCAATATCTGTCTGTGTGCCATCTGTGTCTTCATCTCAAATCCTTTCTCCTTACAGTTCTGAGTTTTAACTCGCATCAGATGATATTTCCAACTAAAACACATTAAGATGTTGTTCTAATACCGGTTGTTGTAGTTTAAGTAACACACGCTATTAAATATTGGTTAAAAGAGAAACATCTTGCTTGAATATTTCTCATATGCTCTGTAAAATAAAACTCAATGAAAGTCTTTTTTCATATCTATTGGGCTTATACAATACTTATTAATTGTATATTAATTTCCAGTAATGTATTTTATAGCCCTTGGAAAAAACAGTATAAGTAATCAAGTTCTTACCTCGTCGTAATTCATTCTTGTTGACCATATCTACAAGAGTAACATGAAGTATTCACTACCAGAAGAGTAAAGAAAAGTAAATCGGTTAATATTTTTTATTGGTAATCCAATTCACACAAAGGTTTACAAAAAACTGTTTTGAAAAGAATTACACGAAGATTACACAAGCTTAAGCAGTAGTGGAATATGGAAATAAGTGTGTAAATTAGAATTCTTATAATAAATTAATCTGAAAAATGTTATATTCTGCAGAAACGAAATCTAATGTCATCACGATATTGCTAAATTAAAATTCGATAAAACACAAGATGTAAATATTTCCCACTAAGGCAGCTTAAAAACGTGTATAACTTACCTTCTCTGTTATTAAAACTTACACCATCGTCATATTATCTCTCCATGCTAAATAGTTAACAGCCTCATTTTTAACGAGGGCTATGCAACAAGCTTCCGACAGTTTCAAATAAACAATAAGGGACCTGTCTTTTCAGGAAGCCTTCATCTACTCATGCTATGAAGCTCATTTTGTCAAAAATGTGTGCCGTACTGTACAATTTTACAAAATTTGTGGCCTAAATATACGATAAGCAAATTTTCTGTACTCTTATAATGTATAATGCCCAATGAAACAATGGAGCCAACCTGGTGATTGAATTAAAAATACAAAAATACAATTGTAATGGAGAGGACACAGGTAACCAAAATACCGATTTCAATCCAGCCCCACCATGGGGTTTTACACGCCTGTGTGGTTATGTTATCTGTTTTCGTGAGATTAATCACTTGCAGCTAGTGAGAATTTTGATCTCATCACATTATTGAAGATCAGTTATTTGGATAGCGTCAATAAATAACGACCTGGGTAATTTATATAATACTTTTCTATCAAATAAATAATTGTCTCAAGGATTTAGAAGACTTAACGTAGGAAGATACCATTTATAAAACTCTTGAATGACAGCAGCATGTATGTTTGTTACTAAATATAGTGAAATGTACCAGAAATACAAATTTAATGAACTCGAGGAATCCGTGTAAAATTAATTTATGATATCTAGAAAACGCTTAGTTTCTGGTATTTAGCATATAGTTGTTTTCTATTTGTTAAGCAAAGGGAACTTTCAAAACTGTACACATCCCTATTATGTGTGATTTTTACTTCTCTAAACCCCTTCTGATGCCCGGTCCTCTCGCAGATGTTCAACACCTCGACATCACCTTCTGATATTGTCTTACGGAGGGGGTCGTCTAGGATGCTCCGACCGTGCTGCATTTTTGAAGCTCTTTCCTGTTCTTGACTTGTGAAGATTTTCGAGAAGATTGCGTTTGCGGAAAAGCCAAGGTTGGCGAGTGATGGAGTCGAGAGGCTCTTTTTGGGTAGTCTCGAAAACCTTGTGGTTTGATCGGCTACAGTTTGCCTACCAAACTATAAAAGCACACATTATTTCTGATCTTCCAACAGGCTGAGATTTGGCGACCTTATTAATCAAAATACCAGTTAATTGTCCAAAGGTTAATCAGCCTCATTCACTTCTTTTCAAACTAACTAAAATGATGGCTCTAACTAGAGAGTTTTGAAATAATAATATTGTTCATCAAATGCACACACGTATTGGCCCGATATTGAACTAAAAAGTTTAAATGAACCCAAAGTGAAATGTATAAGAAATTTTACACATAATATTTTTTTTGGAACTCCCACCACTACAATATATTGTATAAAAATGTAATATCTATTAAAATAAAATGTTTGTACTTTAGCAATAATACCGTTCAATATAATTGAAAATGTTCTGCTTCGGTTGGCGAACGTTAAAAGTGTTTTAAGTATCATCACAACCAGATTTAATTTAAAAAATCTTGTACAATCTCAACAAAAAAAAAAAAATAAAAAAAAAACAAAAACAAAAAACAAAAAAAAAAATAAAAAATTCCCATATTAAATATAGAGAGATCCGCTTTTGAATTTTACTCGGGAAGCAGTCTGCAGCATAAATGAACTTCCATTTGAAGATTAGAGTGAATTCAAAAGTAGATTAAATCTTGAACTCCGTTTTATCATGAATACTATATTCACTTACTTAGATATGTTACTAACTGAAAACATTATATATTCTCAATATACATCTTGATTCCATTGGCAAACATATATGTCGTTTTTGCACTATTTATTAAAAACCTAATTTTCAAATCCTAGTGTCCATTCAAGGTGGGCACTAATAATTTACAATTAAATTTGTGTATGTAGGTAAATAAAGTATACTGTTACCTTATAATAATACGACAAGTAACAATTGTCAATAATGTAAATATAAATTAGCTATACAAGGTCAAAAACTGAAAATTTCGTACAACGAACACGATATCGTATCCCTTCGTAAAGTATGTAACCTCTGATACTGCACTTTTAAATAAGCGGTATAATCTTGATAACTTGTGTGATAGTTTTTTCGAACTGCTCTGGAAAACATACCATATAGACAGCAAAAACATATTGAAAAAATATTGTTGAGTTTTTTTTTTTTATAAAAGAACACTTTCAGTACCTTACTATGATAGGATTACTTACAAATAATCATTATTAAATACATGGTTTAAATGTAAAAACCCACAAACTTAATAGTTAGATAAAGCATAGTTTATATACGCTTTATGATTCCACGAACAACACACATTCACATCTTTCCGTAATTCATTCGTATATTGGCATTTTTATTCCTTATAGAAGCGACGCGCTTATTCCATCGTTTAAATTTGAAAAGAAATATACTGACTAACCAATGAAACCAAGAAAGATATCTTGATTTTTATCAAAACAAAGTAGAACGGCCAGTAATTTCAATTCTAGGAACTTGCTGTTAGTAAAGAAACTCTAAGTCAAACACTGTTCACAGCCTAAACAGTTTGTTCCTTCATTACTTAGCCATAATTTTTTGGATCTGGAAAAAAGTTCGTATAGTATTTAAATACCACTTTTTTTTCATAACTTATAGTTTTATCTACTACCAAATCTAGTAGAATTTATCAGTCAATTTAACCAAAAAAAATAAGTGTTTGTGATTGTAAAATTCTAATTAACATTCTAGTGCTTTAGAAATTTCTGCTACATAAATTGTATTGTCTCGCAAAGCTATTATACTTACCACAATATAGTATCTGTAGTATGGGTTAATAAAAATAGATGGTTTCGTCATCCTTAACAACAGTACTAAATAAAATCTAGTACAATTATGTAAGATCACGGAAAAAACCCCAAATTATTTTCATTTTATATGACCTTACTAATGACATTAAGGGCATTTAAAAACTAAATTACCCAACTTATTCTGTTACGTCGATACGTTTAACAATTAATGGAAACCTAGAAATGTGAAATTCTGTACATTCGAGAGGATAGATAACTCTGATAGGAGTACGGTGGCGCCTCTCTAAAACAGTATGAATGATTGTACGATATAGCAGATGTGAGAGCATAAATTCTCTGCTGGCCGTACATACTCGATAGAAGGGACGGCAGTGGAGAAGATCGAGACAGCTTTTCGTTAGGCTACCATTGGCTGCCCAAAAACCTCTTATAGGCAACGGTCCCTGAAGCTGATGGACTGGAGTTCCGTGGTATCTCCTTGTCCTAGATACGCCCACGGGTATTTTACAGTCCACCTACACCTTCAACAGGGAGGTGAGTGATAAAATAGTGTTTAAATGTGAGACAAATAAATAGTTTTTTACTATCATGCATTCATAATATGAGGATTCTCTTTTAATGCTTACACGAGGATAATTCATTCTTGGGTGAGTAGGGTTGTGCTTTATTATTACATACTTGATTACACAACTCATAACTACATAAAATATATAGGGTATTAACAAGATTATAGCTCATTGACGCTACCGATGGTTAGGCTAAACCTTATCTCAGTAACTAATTCAATGGTCCCCTTATGCTTCCTCTTTTTTGAATACTTTTAACTTGCGCCCTTACTCACAAATGAAGGAACTAATTAGAAAATGGATAAGACTTGACTATAATTATTTTATAATAACTTCAAGGAGCATTGAATTTAAATAGTTTTTAATATTTTATTTCTAGGTCCATAATAGTAACGCAACTTACATCTCTTTAAACTAGCAAATAATTTTATTTACAATATTCTACTTTTTTCCAAAACATATTTCATCTTCTATAATATATTATACTGGGCTAATCCTTAAATCCCCAACACCAGATCATATAAAATAATCACTGTTTTAGAAAATATCAATAAAAACCACAATGAACTCTGGAGGAATCGACCCGAGAAGTTAAATAATTATTTTTGTAAATTTATACGATTATCAAAGGATATCTATAACATAGCCTACATAACAAACAACATATAGTAAAACAATCTGGATTACATATATTTTTTCACATTTGTTTCAATAAATGTTATCGTAATTATGCAAAAATGTGTTACGTTTCAGATTACTTTTTCTTTTAAAGGCAGGACAATTTATTTTTAGAAATGAACGGTAAATTACGCTCTGATAAAAACTTATAATAAATAAATTTATTAATTTAGAGGTAATTTTATAAAAGGAATTTATTAAATGCCATTTAAAAATTCAAATTTACGTTTAGACACTGTATAGTAACCGTCATAGTATGTAAAAACAAATTATTTTCAAACATATTTTATTGTTGAGTAAATACGGTTACCAATGTCCCCAAAAATTGATATGAAATATTTTTGAAAAATGCCCCATAAAAAATTATAAGAATTGATATAAAGGGATTTTTTCCTAAAGCCGTGTCCTTTAATACTTACAATTAGCATTTAACATTTAATTTATTTTAAAATTTTTAGTTAGTTTCTTAAATCTGTTATTTAAAATTTATTTTTAGTTAATTTTTAAATTTTCAGGCAATTATATCAAAGATACCAACAGCGAAATTATAAATATTATTGTTGTTTTATACCCTGATGACGGTGATCTAAATAAAAATCTAAATAAAAATCAAAATTTGTCCCAGCGATAACCTACGAAATGGATTACGCCAGGGACTCAAACTAACCTTGCCTGAAATATTTTAAGGTCCGTTAGGTTTAGGTAGGGCTTAAATATTTAGGATCAAGGAAATTAAATGTCGTCACTTTCCAGTCCGTAATTCAGATTCTTTTCTAAGTGAATTCTCACTGAATAGGGCAAACATTTAGAAAAACAAATGATATCTAAACTCTCTACATAAAAACGTAACGTTTTTCGGCATGTAAACAAAAGTAATAATCCTAAGTATAATTCGAATCATTTTGTATAGGCATCACCTTTTAAATGATAGTTTGTACCCACTAACTAACTCAAAACATTAACGAATTTAGCTTTAATAAATAATCAATATTTTAACTATATTGTCTTTAAGCAAGTTTTAATTGACCTCGAACGTATCTTTTAAAATCAATTACGAGGATTCATATTGAATTCCTCAAACTTTTGTATTTTAATTCATGGTTAAACACATAACGTAGTAGGGTGAAAATGTATTATAAGATATTGATTAAGAAATGAACACGTCGTGTGTTGCAACCTCACTCACTACAACCCACTCCAACCGTACAACTGGTCCCGAACCAATTCCTTGTGACTCACCAACCATGGCTTTTGCGTGGGGGGCTTTAAATTTATCAGTCCCTGCCTACTCATAGTTTGTACAACGCTTCAAGTCTCAAATGGATCTAAGGTAAATATATTTTTTACAGTGCTACCACACCAACTAACACCTCACGCCACAGGGATTATCAATTGGGATCAGATGTTGGGATGATTTAGTACTGAAAATTATATTTTGTAGATAATATTCACAAAATCTGCGACAACAATTTGATCCAATAAATACGAGTTACATTACCGATCGAATTCAGGGTCTTTTAAACTACCAAGATCTTTTCGTTCGTGAAATCACAACAGACAAAAACTTTCTACTTAATCAGTAATTATGAAAGAAAACCTTTTGTATAAATAAAGTATCTGTATTATATATACATAAGTTTAATCGCGGCGAGAAAGGACGGTTCCGATGGTTTTAGAAGTGGTCAGAGGATCGGAGATTGATCACAAAGAGATGCGAGAGTAGCAAGAGATTAGGAGCTTATGGCATTTTCAGAGGCAAGTTGTAATTTATGAATATAAGAGGCCTTTCAGGAAGCCCAGATGGATCCACTCCGCAATAAGTTTTAATTATACCGCTCTCTCTTATAAACTCTTAGACAAATATTATCTGAATCTAACGGTTAGTGAACTAAGAGTATCGTTTTGACGTATGTAATTATATTATTATAAAACCATGTATAATTTTATACTCATCCTTAAAATATCCATTGAATTTAGGTAAACAAAAACTGAAAACAACGCTTTAGGTGCAAACATTGCTCTTGTATAAGTGAGTACTTTGAAAAACGATTCATGAAATATATGGAATAAACTTAGTTTTATTTGTCACATAAAAGACTAGCCCATAAACAATGTTCCGTTTATATCCGAGTACTCCACAAAGGGGACCGTTGTGTTATGTTCTGAAGTTACGTATTGTAGTATGTCCAAGTTCTGCAGAGACTGCAATAACAACTTATAGCTGTAAGTAAATTACAGAGTAGGCGGAGGAAAGCCTAGTACTCTCAGCGTTGTCGCTTACATAAAGCCTGTGGTATACATGTCCCTTCACCGGTATCTTATGTTTTTGTTTGGTTACATTAAGTAAAATTTGTTTGTAATTTACTTTACTATTTTGTATTTAAAAGTACATTATTTAGTTTTTACATTTTATAAAACCTACAAAGCTTTTATTACATTTCCAACAATATAAAATATGCTAATGTACTTTTACAAACTATATAAAAAGATATGCACGCGTAATTCCACATCTATTATAAAGGAAGGTATAGTAATATAAATTTATTTAAAAGTCGTGTAGTGTTGTTACTGGAATTTTTAAAAGCAAAAACTTTTTGACATTCATTAAAGGTCTTAAAAATAAACTTACTTTAATGTGTTAAGTATTTTTTTTTATTATTACATAAAACAAATGGAAAGTCTCGACGAAATTTATAATTTCAAACAAGTAATTGGTAGTTACGTTTAATTGCTCCATTAATTTCGTCAAACTGAGATATTATTGACTGCAAACTAACCATTCATACAACGAAATGTATTTTTCATGGATTTTTTTTTAATACACTTTTAAACAAGCTATATTATTAATATTCTTTAGAATTTATTTGTTTTACAATATTACGTTAACATAGAGGTTTAATTTTAGAGACACCATAATCATTTTAGAAATATAGATGTAGCTTAACACGTGATGGAAAATTATGTAAAATCAACAAGTAAATTATAATTTTTCCAACGAAGAATATTTTTTTTCTATAAATATGTAACGAATTCAATAAACTAGGCTATGTTATATTAATATAGAGTGTGGTACAAAATTAAATTAATTAAAAACGTAGAATAGTAAGTAATATGGTCCACAAATGTATTTATCTATATTAATAGTTAATATAATAATTTTAAGTAGGATTTCTTGGAATTTATTACAAAAGTCAATGACTGACGAACCAAAATTAACAATCATCTCTGGGCTGGCGTTAACAAACTACTAAGTCAGGATTCCCAAGAGTTTATCTAATTGGCCAGACTAGGTGTTGTCCCAACATTCGTTACATTTGTGTGTGCTGAGTTTTTGTTGACTAAGGCTAGCGTGGTGGTGAATAAAGGTTCAGTAATTCTCTCTAAGTTATGGATTTCTCGCCATCATTCATCTAGCGAGGAGACTCACTAAGCGCCTTTAACAAAATAAGACCCCTTTCAAGCGTAAATCAAATCTACGCGACTTGCGAGCTAAATTTTACAAGAGCGTTTAACGACTTTCCTGAATCTTAATTCAAAACAAAACCTTCTATTACGGAAATTTGATCAATATTCAATCTGATTAGTTTGTGTTTTCAATTTTTATAGTAGTTTATACAGTTAGGAATTAGATAGTAAACTTAAATTTTTATGTCAACTTCATACGTCAAAAAAAGGGAAAACGTTTTAGATAAAACGTTTGTAAACCACAATAATTACTTAATGTTTTAAAAAACACTATCTTCGTTTTTTGATGAATTCAAAGATGAATGATTAATCAACAATACATTTGTAAAACTCTAGTGATATAAAATATAAAATAAATTCTCTGTATGGCAAGTCTAATATTTAGTTTTTTTTTTTTTTTTTTTTTATTTTTTTTTTTTTTTTTTTTTTTTTTTTTTTTTTTTTTTTTTTTTTTTTTTTTTTTTTTTTTTTTTTTTTTTTTTTTTTTTTTTTTTTTTTTTTTTTTTTTTTTTTTTTTTTTTTTTTTTTTTTAATTTAAAAAAAACAAACAAAACTATGATAAATGATTAATTACTATGAAAAAATTTCTGAAAATGTCCTTTACAAATGGTTATGACTGAGAAATATAGTTATTAGTTAAGAAATTATTATAGAAGCTCTGCAGCTATGTTCCTCAATACCAGTTACAGGAGTATCACTCAGGGATATTAGGATAACATAGTGCCTGGCCAATAATGTTAAAACACGTTATTTAACTGATGGCAGTTAGTGGATACTGTTTGGCCATGGTACCGAAAATAACCGTCTGTATAACTTCCCCTGTGAAAATGTCCCCATTTACTATATCTGTGTAATCATGGAATATAAAGCATATTAAGTTTTTTTTAATCTACATGTATATTTTAGACGCTGAAATATATTTGTAGTTAACTATGACTCGTTTCATATATAATATAATATAATTATTATTTAATATAGTATATATATTATATATATATATTTTTTTATACATAAGTTTTGCCCTACTAGGAGGGATCGTGGTAGCGTCCTTGGTACACAAGTTACGCTGAAATGTTTGACGTCGACTTTGGTTCTAATAACCAAAAGCACATAGCTAGCACGCTCCACTCCTGTTCAGTACATTATACATATATATAACTATTATATATATACATATATATATATATACATTAAAAAATATACAAATATATACATTAAGTGCATTCTAGTATGTACCTACTTTACCCGCCAATCTAGTGGGGCAACTTAAATTCAAGAATCTACGCTTGCCGCCTGATCAAAGTTACACCTTCAATGCTAGTGCTAGTTTGAAGAAAGGTCGCGACTACTAGTAGGATGGCTGCACTCGATAATCAACGGGAAGCACACATAGACAAACTTTAATTTTTAACGTAAAACAATTTCAAGAGTTTTATCCTTTCAAACAATACTGAAACCCGCACATACAAATTTTGTTTTTTGTAAATTTATATGTTTTTTAAAAATTTTAATGTCCTTTTGGAAACACCCAGTATTATATCTAAAAATTCCCAAGAAGTACCCTGACAGAGCTCAGACGTGATTCATAAGCAGGTTAAGAAATGAGCAAATATTTCACACAGACTTTGTGCTTTTAAAATTTATGATTTTTACAGACAATTAACTCAACCAGAACGTTTACAATCTGAGTTATTTCAACAGATTTCCCTCTCCTATTATCTCCATCACAAACAACACAAAATATATTACTTAGATTACAATTTTTCATGAGACTATTATTATATAGCCAGTTTGTCCGTTGCTCCGCAACACAGTTTTTATAGGCCCCCCTTAATATGTGTTATACAGTACTTCTAGTTCGAGTATCCTTTGACATGTTGTCGAGTCGACACACTACTGTTGAGTTTGGCTTGTTGCCACGAGTGAAGAATATATGTCAAAAATGTATATATTTTGTGCCACTGTAATATTACTCAGCAATTATGATCTTTGTGCCATAAGGTTGAGACTTTGGCTTTTTTTCTTGATGAATACGTAAAATATAAAAAAATTAACATATAAAATAACTAAAATGCTTACTTCTGTATCCAAAAGATAAATTATAAAATGGTTTGATAATAATTGGTCTTTTTATAAAATAGTATAAATAAAAACTGGATTATTAACTTTATACTTGATATTTGGATATCAGTATTGACTAAGCACAGTGTACATACTGTTAGACTAAAAATGATCAGGTAAAGATACAATTTGTACTAAAACTTAATCCTTTTTAATGTACTTTTTTCTGATATCCAACTATAAAGATTACGCTATTTTGAACGGACTAAAAATGTACACAAATTTAATATAGAAGTTGAATAAACCTTTCCATATGTGTTTTTGATATCATCACAAACAATAGTTATCAAAAAAATTGGTTTCATGTATCAGGCTCTTTATAAATTATTAATATTTTTTTTTTGTAAAGTGTTTTTTAGAAGTTCCCAACATCGGACATTTCGCTAATTTATAGGACCAGTGGGACGTAGCCCGTTAGGATAATCGAAATATAATTAGGCCAAAATTTTAAATAGGGACTCTAATAATGTCATGTAAAATGTTCTTACAATCAGTCTAGTTGTTTTTGCATATCATTAAGTAAATCACACGTGAAAACAAGCAGACAAAAACACAGAGATAGATAATCATAACATTTATAGATTAATAGTGTGTGGATTATTTTATATAGAAATTTCGCATTAAACGTTGAGAAATAAAACCACAGAACAATTCTCGTAATTTTTCTAAAAAAGATCAAAGTCCAAACTAAAGTTAAATTTTAAGAGTCCATAGTGGGTCTTTGTAACAGAAGACCCGTGCAAAGTAGGGTTTTCAACCAAAATCTATGGACACATTCTTCACTCTCTTAGTTTTACAATTTACACTTAAACCCTCCAACTGTTGTTTCATCAAAATTTTTATGAACATACAACGTGCATTGAAGATTTTTGTTCGTCAAAATTTAGATGAACAAACATCTCCCTTGCATAATCACTTCATTACAGTATATTCCGCAACGTATCGATCCGATTCATGCACCATTGGATTCGGGGAAAACAATGCCTAAGGAATACGATAGTTTTATTCCCTCTTTGTATTGTAGTTGCAACGTTACCGTAGTTTGGAGAACGTAAAAGAAGATGAATGCAATTCATTGTGACCGCCATGTTGTACGATGCCGTCCTGATTTGTTGATGTGACGAGTCCGTGTTTATTAGTAAGTTTTAGTAGGTTTTTATTTGTGTTTTAGTGGTTGTGTTTAGTGTGTGGGGTGAATTGTTAAATATTGTCAAGTAGTGCAAATAAATTATATTTTAGAATTAAATAAATTTTGTCGAAAATTTTTTTCGCAAAAGTTTTGAATAAAGAACAAAATGAAACTTTTTTTCGACATCTTCAAAAAAAGTTATGGATATGGGAATTTATTTTACTACTGCTGTATAGTTTACTTCGATTTTGAGTAATAAAATATGTAATATAACATGTATTGAAAGGTAAAAATGGTATTAGTAAAACTTTTATTAGCAAACTCTTACATATACACCCTATTTTTCACCAATTTATGCGGGATCGCTGCTTTATTTGTTATATAGTGTTATTATAGTTTCATAAATTTGTATATTGCTTATGTGTTTTCTTGAAACTAGAATAATGTTGACACAAAATGGCTATCTCAACTTTTTATAATTTTCGTACTTATAACTTGGTTTTTGGCCTAGGTATGGTCCCCCCAAATTTAAAAAATAAAATGTAAATTTTGAATTTTCCATGGGGGAAAAATTTCTTAGTAAAACCATTTTTTTAAGGCCAAATTTCAAATACTAATATTATTATATGTTTAATTCTGAACACAAAAATATATACTTCTAATACATAAATGTACTTTTAATTATATATTTTTAAAAATACATTTTTTTAAAACCCCTTGCACGAGGCTCGAAATACCATGCCGACCACTGACAGGAAAAAAATGACCGCCAGTAGGAGGTGTTAAACATTATTTTTTCCGTTTGGTTTTAAACGAATATTAGATGGTTTTTTAAACCAGGTCTGAAAGTTTTCTTGTATTAACTTCAGGCTAATAGCTCATACTGTACATGAATTATACACCAATATTTGAGGGACTGTGGGGTTTAAATTTTTGTAAATGTCAATCATAAAAAAGTAATACTTTTTAACTTGTTAAAAGCGATTATTTATTAACTGAAAATCATTCACACGAAACAATATCCCTAATTTTCCCCAGTAAAAGCTTCACAATTTAAAATACAAGTAAAAATCGACAAATACAGCTTTTCCTCATAGTATATTAAACCTTCATTGGATTTTCGTTTTGAAGCAGGAGGAAAGGGTTAAAAATATAAAATGTCCACGTTAGTATGGTCATATTTTTCAAGCTTAATCACTTAATTCTAAGCTATTTTAAATCTCTTTTTTTCAATTAACGTTACAAATGCATACTATTTTTTTTATGATAACAAATTTCTGTAGGCTCCGTTTGGATTATTCTTACCTAATTAATGATTTATCTAACTGGCTGTTGATAACATATAAGGCCATATCCTCCCTTATTTGATGAACAAAATCGTATTTTTTCATAGATTTTTTTAAGCTTTGAAAATTCATAATAGAAAGTGAAGCATCAACGTTATTTCGTTTTAAAATAGATTCTTTAACAAAGCTTAGAAACATACATACATATCGTGATACACTTTATAACAACCATTGCTTGTTGACATAACATGGATAGAAACCAAATTGTATTAAAAGTTTTTAAGCGGTAGTTGTAAATTGGTGTTTGATCAAAACTCAACTGACTGTGAAAGAATATCTCCATTTTTAGTTTTGAAACAAATACATTAACAAAAGGGTGTAAGGGTTCATTATTGGACCAAGATAAGATGTAAGAGACGCTCAGTGACAATGCTATAGTTGTGTATCAAACCTGAGTACTACACTACATAAGTAAAAGCAGAAATATTCTAAAACTGAACGTGGTTCAATAATATAGAGATACGGGAAGCAGGGAAATTCGTATCAACCCAAACGTGCCTGTCTGGGTGATTTCAAGCTTATATGTTGGTTTGAAATATAACTAGAACATGTCTTTGAATTATAAGTAAAGAAAATTTTAAAATTTTAAACATACTCCGTATGTAACTAATAATGTTTATTATTCAACTTAAATATGAAATTCGTTAACTGTAATAATACGAATGTAACGCATTCAATGGCCAACTAATTGTAGAAATTAAAATTTTATTTTGCTTGATTTTATCCCACTGTTTTTGCATTTAATTTATTTAGGGAGTAGTAAGTGTGTTTAAGTGAATTTGTCAGTAAAAACATAATGTGACCTATTATTGACAGATAACTGGCAAAAAAACTCATTAAGTGAAGTAATTTAATTCAATCTTTTTCATCTAAGATTTGTGGGATCTATTAAACTTTTTTAACTATTTGCTCCTCAAGTATTTTCTAGATGCTAAATTTGTGCAATAAGATTTTTGTTATTAAATAACTGTATCATAATGTATTCAAAAAAGATGTTAAACTGTTCGGTTGATGTGTAGCTGAACTAAAGGCTAAATTACCTGACAGGAGATTGTAAATAGTTTTGTATGAATATTCTTATTTTTGGGCTACCTAAAAGTCATCTCAATGGCCTGTTGAATTCCAAATTATACACATCCGATAAATGAAGATTTATCGACGAACATGTAATATATCTGCAAGCATATTGTGAATAATGTAACATGTTATACAGTGTAAAGAAGTCTAAGTTGAAATCGGTGTGATAAGTTTCAACTGGTGTCCTTAAAATGGTTTACAAGGTAAAACCAAAACTTGAGACATTTAAAGATTTCTATACTTTGTATTTTTGTACAGCTAAATGGTGTTGCAAGTTAACAAATATTAATTTAAGCAGTATTATTTCAGTTAATATTATAAGTTACAAATGTATACTCGTGTCAGGTGGATGTAAAAATAAAATAATAAAATTTGTGAGTTGTTTACAATATATACTACAGTACACCGATGTTCAACCTCTGAGAGGCCTAGTGGATTTTATCATGTTTTTTTGATTAGGCCTCTGCTCAAGCTTTCCATATTTATCAGCACAGTCCTAATAACTCGTCTTGATCGAACGGCATCCTCCACCGTCGTCCTGAGTTTCGGCACTTCTGGGTAACTCATGAGCGTCAATACTATTTCTAAACCCGTTTCTGCTCCAGGCTTTGGTGTTTATTGACGGGGGATACTTGCAGCACACGACGCCCTGCCCCTGTGCCTTTATGTTCAACAACACCGGCCCCCAGGAGCTGCACTCAATGGTACCTTCTCCTCCCCAAATTTCCCCCTGGGTTCTACCCACTTGAAACACTGAGTGCCATTACTTTCTTCCACGGCGACTACCAATCAGAGGGAATGCGTCTCTACTTTCCTACTAAATTCGTCGTCCGAAGAAGTTCTTCCATAAGTAATTTTTCTCTAATGTAGCGTAAATATTTATTTAATTATTTATACTCTAGACTATTTTTAAAGAACTTATTATATACAGGAATATTATTCTTTATTTAAAAGAAATATATTGCCTTTTGTGGCTATGCAAGGACAAATTTTAGTTATTGATTAGTTATATAATGAAGTATTGGATATGAAATTATAATGAAAACAGTAAGCGTTGTTTTTTTATTTAGTTTTTTATATATACGTTGTTTGCAAAAAACAATAGCAACATTTTCACGAAAACTTAGCCTTGACCCACATCAAGGACCCATCTAGAATCTGCTAATATTTCACTGAACTTTTGCAGTACTCCGTCTTCAAGTTCCATCGATAAAACCAGCGGACAAGCCTGTTAAAGTAATGCCCACCTTGTTTTGGGTTTTACGGAAAACATTTTCCTCCCCTACTATTTATTAATAAGGGAAAAAGAAAAAAAAAAAAAAACACCATTTATTACCTTAAAAGAAACACTTTGTATACTTGGGGGCATTTTTTTACTCACGATAACAATATTTTGTAATTAAATTGGAGTTTAATCTAAAAATTTTTTACTTATTATAAAACAAAAAAAATACCTATTTTTTTTCCATCGGTTTTTCTAATTGTGGCGTCGGTTAAGCGAAAGTCTATCAATCGGGATGCTGTTAAAAATTGGGTCATCATTTTCTTGGTTCTGTTCTGTTTTCTGTGTCCTGTCTTTGGCACAAACCATTCCACAAGTAAATTTAAACGTAATAAAAACTTACAATGATTTTGGAAAAGTTCGCATTAAAGTGAGGGAAACCCACAGTATATTTTATTAAATGAGGAGTTTCATTGATATTGAAGGGTTGTTCACTTCCAATTGAATATGTGACTCCTTTAAGATTTTAGAGAATATTTTATTATATATTCTTATTGGATGACCCTAATGATTTAATCCACGAGGGAGAAAGTAGCCATAAATTCAAATTTTTTTTTAATAAATTGAGTACGGAATAAAATATGAGGAATGTGCAACAACTATGAACATTTTTTTAAAATTTTAATTTAGATAGAGAGGGGGATAATAGTTATAGTTTAATGGATATTTTTAATTTTGATAAACTCAGTTGTTAAAAAACAGCAGCGCAATCTTTTTTGCGTTTTTATTAGCCTTGTTTTCCTCACCCCAAATACTTTTTATATATTTGAAAAAAACGCTATGGAAAAACCTAACAGCGGAATTGGAAACCAAAAATCTGTATGTAAGTATAGTGGGCATGGATATTATGGAGATAGATTCCATTTTTAAAAAAACGGTTTTAACACCATTTGCGTGAAACTTCAAATTCTTACAAAAACACAAGGAATTAGTTTATATGGTTGACGTTGTCCATGTCTTACAAATAAAAATTTCAGCCACAAAAAAAAGTAACGTTATATTCCAAGATTAATTTACTAAGGGTAGGGGCTGAAATCAAAGGGTTTCTATTGTGTCCTCCGCAGGGGGAAAAAAATTGTCAAAAAATTTCTTTTGGTGTTACGATCTAAGCTTTTGTTTATGGGGGGTCTGGTATAATCTTTACGAGGGAAGCGGAAAAAAGTTTAACAAGGTAAAACACAAGCACCACAATTAAACGAACCTCAAAACCCGCCAATAAGTGGTGTTACCGATTGTAAATTAAAAATTAAGTAATGGGTCCAGTGGCCAATTTAGGACACAGAGGTAGTTTGTATCCAATCAATACAATTAAAAAAGTTAAAAATTGGGGTTTTTTCTTGTAAAAAGTAAGATTGGTTTTTAAAGGTTTGGTGAAAATTTTATTTCGGACGAAATGTTTGTTCAATAAGGACAGGTGTAAAAATCGTTTAATCCCCTTAGGGGATTTATTTTTATTTCCCATTCGCCTGGGGTTCCATGTTCTTTCGCTACTTTCCTCATTTCCCTTTTAGTAAAAAAGTGATAATGCACAAATCATAATAACCATCAACTCTGTGTTATTAAGAGGTCTTAAATAAGTGTGTTTTTAATAAAGCATATGGCCTGTCAATGACTATCTAAAATATAACATCTAAAATCTTCCTACATATAGCCTTAAAACTCCCCAACGTACAATAGCCCACATTATATAATCGTTTAACTAATGGTTTAGAGCTGCAATTTTCAAACCTTTATTATTATATAATGGCGGTCTACCAAAAATCCTTCAACGGGTATAAAAAAAAACCAATCCGTGCTAAAAATTAAATAATAAAATATTATTTCCATTTGCAAAGGCAAATTTGTTAACGTTTTAAATTTAAAAATTAAAACATATTGAAAATAAAGTGGCCAATTCTAAGCATTCTAACTTTACTACTTTTTTTAATTCCCTTAAAAATTTAAACTCAAACTCATTAAATACTTCATTAGTTTTTACAAAACTAGTAAAAAACAAGCAAGGTCGGACCTCCATAAACTAATGAAAGGGGGACTTAAATAACTCCTCTTAAATTAAAAATATAGGTTTTTCACTGAGTTATAATCGTAAGTTTCAACTTCATTTTCCGTTAGGATGCTTTCTTTTACCACATATTTGCTTCAGGTACAAATTCGAGGATTTTATACACGGACTCACCGTTGGTGGGGGGCCTATAGGGGTATCGTAAATTTTGCTGGTGGATGGCGGGATTAGCCGGTTTTATGCGCTGGGAGTCCCGAAAAACATTTTCTTATGAACCCTTCATTCAAGCGCCACCCACTACCTTTGTGGGGATTCTTATTATCCCCTAAATAAAATACATCATCAACCACTTTTTGCTTTAAAATTACATAGAGGAAAACCCATCTTAAAAAAAAAGGGGACTATGGCAATTTGCCGCAATAAAAATCCGAATTGATTGGCCCAATATTAATACCGAGTAGGCGGGAAATCTTCAATTATTGATTCAAGTTTTAATAAGATGGTTAGGAATGCATGATAAGCAGTTACAGTTGCCCAGAGAAAGTAAGCAGGATTATTTGAGTGGGGGTTTTTGATAGTAACCCCCAGTAGTAAAAACAAAAAAAAATAAATACATTGTAAAGTTCCAGATTTGTTATTAGTAAAAATATTTACATTTATATCAAGCATTTATAAAGGCCAAACCCCCAAATAATGTTTTTTTTTATTGTGTGAAAAATTAAAACCTTAATATAATAATTAGGAGTAACTCAAATTTAAATTAACAAATTTAATTTAGGGCATAATTATTATACCTTTAATTTTATAAATTTATTATTTATTTTGTCGATTGTTTATAGCTGTATTGCTTTGCCCGTTGTTTTTATAAATATTAACTTTTTGGTTTATACTTTAATCGGGGCAATTCTTTAATCTCACTTTTCAAAAACTCCGCGGCTTTAGCACGTAAAAAAACACCAACATATCCGGCAAAAAAAAAACAAAGGAATTATTGGTTTTTTTGTTAGAAGGGGTAGTTATTGTTGGGGTCCGTGCGCGTAAAATTTAAATAATACTACATCCATCTGTTATTTTATTAATTGAAAAACAGTTTAACATGTTAATTTTTTCAAAACACTTTTCTCAAATGTTACTAATATTTGTAATTTTTGATATTTAAATTTTAAAAAGGTGAGGTTGGGAAAAAAGTGTTAAATTTAAATATATGGGATTGCAAGGGTGGGGGAGGACTATCGGATTTTAAATATGTTTCCACTGAGAGGCAAGTATTCTTGTACTTTTCCTATTCTTGTTACTATCTTGGTATTACCCCGCCTATTGGGGCAAGGTATATTTACAGGGATACCTTAATATAAATTGATCCTATTAAATCAAAAAAATCATAGGAATGGGGGGGGACCCCAGCCAGAGGGGTTTTCCAGGGGTGGTGGATATAAAGGCGGTTGAAAAATCGAAGCAAAAAAAAAAACCCTCGCCGGGCTTTTCTTAATTGTAAACATTTTATGTTTTCGCAATTTTTACAATGCCACTTATAATTTTTACGGCATTAAAGGTTTACCCATTCTAAAATTGCTGTCATCGGGTTTTCACGTCTTCAGTTTTAACAAAAACTTCATCCAAAAGGCTTATCACCAATATTATAAATCGAGTCGTTAATTATGCTCAAGGAGACATTTTTTATATATATATATATATTTTATGATTATATTATTATATATACATATTTATAGAATTCAGTATTGGTTGTTTGCCTTTTGTTTTGTTCCCAAAAAAAAATCCCCTACAGAGGTTTCAAATTATCTAGCAAAAACATTGAAAAATCAATTTTGCAGGATGTGATTCCAAAAATATAATATGGATTTTGTAATTTTAGGTTTAAATTGGTTTAGGAAAATTTATTCTGTTTTAAACTTAAGGCTTTCTCCAAAGAATAAAACTAATATTTAACCCCGACAACAGTTTTTTAGGATAGTAAACATTATTGATTTACTATAATCGTATATTTTAAAATTCCCTTTTTAATCATAATAAATTTAAAATCAAATTTGATGGGATAGGAAGCCAGTACAATATACATTTATTTTTTGTTAAAATTTTGCTAGTTTTAAAAAAAAAAAACTTGTGGGCGCAACTTAATTGTAAAATGAAATAAAAATACAATGTCATACATTGAACATTTTTTAAATCAAAATCCAATCTAAGAATTAATTATTAAATTTAGTTTGGAGACATCTTATTTAAAAGGTTTTTTATATGTACTTTTCAAATTTAGTAAGTAGTTTGAAGTTCGTTATAATTTTTGTGATTTTTATATACTTTATACGTATTTATCCCTTTCGATGTAATGAAATATAACTTGAATTTTGACATAATTAACTAAGTTATAAAAGTCTGTTTTCCCAAAAATTATATTCAAATATGTCTAGTAAAACCTATTTGAAATGACCCCCCCATTATATACAAAAGAGTATTTTTCATGAAGAAAAAAAACTGACTTTAAATGATATAGTTTTATAAATATAAACAATTTGCCAATAAAGTATAATCTGTTAAATTGTGTGTAAACTTTAATATTTAATTCGTTTTTCGGTTTTTCAGGTTTGGCCGAGAATGGGAGGTTTGCATACAGTCACTAAACGTTATTAACCAAAATTTAAATATACAGCTTAATAAGCTATGATATTACTCTGAAGTATTGGTGCATATTAATTTTACATGAAGCTTTAAGACTATCATTTTTATTACAATAAAAACTACGTATAACAATTACATTTAGGCATTTTATTTTAACACTTGAAGTGTAACAAGAAGTTGTACTTTTATATATGAGACCATATGGTTAGAATAATAAATTGTGAAACTAAAACCCTTTTACAATTCTTTTATTTCAGAGCACGTGTTTCGGTATACAACCATGTTCAGTGTGAACATTAAACTCTAGCTAAATAATAAACAAAACAAATAAATATACACCTGTCCGACTAATTTAAACAGATGTTCAATTTATATGATACAGTTTGTAATTTGTGATTAGTATTCTGTGTTTAATAATATTTTTTCAAAGAATAGGATTTTGTTTTATTTTTTAAATTGCTATTTAATATGTTGTGAGGATCTTTGTTATAATTTAGATAAATATGTAGTTTCTTCTTTTCGTGTTTAATTTTTCTCCTATCCTTTCAATGTCCAACATTTCCATGTTCTTTTCAATACTTTTTGTAGTTATGTCCAGTTTGTAATCAATTGTTCAGCAAAATTTGATTTTATTGTAGACATGTTATTCGTTTTCAAAGCTTGTTTATGTTCTTTAAACCTTTTATTAAAATTTCTGCCAGTTTGTCCAATATAATAGCTTTCATAGTCACTACAAGTAATTTTGTATACTCCACACTTTGTTTGTATACAATCTTGTTTATCATCTTTTTGGTTTACTTTGTTTTCAATTAGTTTAAAACGTATTATTTCTTTGTTTTGGTAACTGATGGTAAATTTTGAATTATGAAAGGAAGTTATTCGAACAGCTTTGTTTAATTTTAAGTATTGAAAAGCACACATATATATTTCCTGAACTTTTCATTATTATTAGGATTAGGGCCGTATTGTGGTTGGTTTTATTGATTTTTCTTGTTTTCCTTCTGAATCCCATTTTGTCCTACAAAATGGGGTTGATATCCATTTTTGACCAGCTATATAATTTATGAATTTTCATTTCTCTTAGTTTTATTTTCATCACTCATTGGTATATTTAACAATCTGTTTAATAATTATTAGTGAAATGCTGCTAATTTGTCTTTCCATGGATGGTTTAGAGGATGAATGGTATAAGAAGGATCTGTTTGGGATTGTTTTATCTATAAAAATAAATGTTTTTTTTATTTTCCCCCCCCCCCAAATGAGTGGTTTCCCCATAGTAAAATTAGAAATGCTTATATTCAACAAAGTTAATTTTGACTTTTTTGGATTTCTTTTGAAAACTTAAGTTGTTGGGGATAAATGAATTGAGGAATTGTTTAAAAACTGGTCTGCTTGCTTCTCATCTCCTTTGAAAAGTCATAAGATGTCATCAACATATCTAAACCAGTAAATTAATTTGATCTTTAAAATGGATTAGTACCAACTCATTGTTTTGGTTGGTTTTCTCAATGTTGCATGTATATATTTGCAAGAAGGCCTGAAAGAGGAGAACCCCATTGCCAACCCATCTTCTTGTTTGTAAAAGTCCTTTTTGTATTGAAAATAATATTGATTAATTTTTATAAATTTTTAAATAACAAAATAAAAACCAACATGCATTTTGAAGACAATTACAGTATATTTAATTTCAAGTAATCTGGCAAATCAAATTAAAGACTTTCAAATACCATTAAACTAATTTTTTATTTCCTTTGATGTTACCAACATGTACTCTAACCTTCCAAAACAATAAACAATTCAAATTCTTAAAGATAATCTTATAAAATACAGTCAACTTGAAATTAATAAAATTGACGACATCTTATCATTGACAAAATCTACTGTTAATCAAAATTATTTTAATGTGTGCCATTAGTTTAATGGTATTTGAATGTCTTTAATTTGATTTGCCAGATTACTTGAATTTAATATACTGTAATTGTCTTCAAAATGCATGTTGGTTTTTATTTTGTTATTTAAAAATTTAAAAATTAATCAAAATTATTTTCAATACAAAAAGGACTTTTACAAACAAGAAGATGGGTTGGCAATGGGTTCTCCTCTTTCAGGCCTTCTTGCAAATATATACATGCAACATTTAGAAAACAAC